>NC_057812.1:194569000-194722459 GCF_018294505.1 Triticum aestivum | reverse complement strand
ACTGTGTCTACCATAGCTTGCCACAGAACTAGTTAAGTATCCCTAAACTTTTAACGGTTCAAAAGTTATCAAAAAATATGAAATAAATATGGGAGCATATCTCTAATGTAATAAGATGATCCAACGGAGGGATTGTCAAAATATGCATCTATGTGTCCTCGACAAAAGTAATAAGCATTTCAGCTCACTGCGACATAAATATATACTGAACTATTTGTTTTTTGTCCAGGACACATACAGTCGTATTTTTTTAATCCCTCCGTTGGATCATGTTATATTATAGGTGTGTTGGTTCAGTATTTTTTTCAGAATTTTTGAAAACTTTTGCACCGTTGAAACCCTTAACTAGTTCTGTGGCAAGCATTTGTAGAAAATCCTGATCACGGGATAAGAATATTATTTTGATCACAACCTGACCTGCCCAGGTAGCAGTATGTTGAACTTCACCAAGTGCTAGGTTGAACTTCCGCAAACATTGCCCAAATGGGGATTGCGATATACTGTTGGAAAGCTATGGATACGAGTATCATGGCCGAGGTTAAATATTTGGCAAAATGTAAGCGGTTTAAGAGCAGTTTTGAAAACCGTTTTTTCTTCACACAAAAAACGTGAATCGTATTTGTGATCGCATTTCTAAACCGTCTATCAGAATGATGAAAATAATATGGCGTTGGAAAGCTGCTGCAAAACCGCTCCTTTCACATGTTTAAAGTTTTCTCTAATTCTCTATGGATAAAGAGTAATTTGGAAAATCGTAAAATTTCGCAGACCGAACAGCCGAGTTCGTATTTTTGATGTCATTTCTAAATGGCTAATCCAATTGAGGCAAATGATATGGTGTTGGAAAGCTTGTGAAAATGCGCTACTTTCTCATGTTAAAAGTTTTTTTAATTTTGAACGGTTTAAAAGTAATTTAGAAAACGTACAAGTTTCACCGAGTTTGTATTTTCGGGCTAATTCTTTAATCGTACGTCCGAATGCAGCAAATGATATGGCGTTGGAAAGCTTGAGGAAATGTGAAACGTTTTCGTATATATTGTTTCTGCCAATTCCATACGGTTTTAAGTCAATTTTGAAAATGGCTAAAAACGTATTTTCTCCGTATTTTCTACCAACTTTATCGGAATGGGGAAAATAATATACCGCTGAAAAGCTACAGAAAATGTGAAACTTTTTCATGTGGATGGTTTTCTCTGATTCCTAGCCATTTTCAAGTAATTTTGAAAACGGAGAGATGATTCGTTTTGCCTTTATCACGAAACAGATTCTTCGAAAATGCAGCGCGTGAAGAACTTGAACTTCTCGGCATGTCTAGTTGAACTTCACTCTATTTTTTCACATGCTTTTTTTTGCTCGTAGCTCTCCATTCACTCACCGAAATTTAGCAAGTGATATACCGATGGAAAGCTGCTGTAAACACGCAACTTTTCCGTGTTGATCATTTTTTCATACTTGTGACGATTTTAAAAGTTTTCCATCTGAAATTCATTCAGTGTAGTTGGTGAACTTCCTACTGTTTTCACGTTGAACTTCTGTGACACATTTTCGTTTGTAATTTTCTCACTCATTTCGTTAGTGTTACACAAATGATATTCTTTTTGTACAAACCTCTTTCATAATTTTTTTAACTTTCGCCGATCGAGGACTTGAATTTACCCAAATGATATTCCTGCCGTTTTGAAGTAAATTAAAAAATGATGAGATCATGATTTCTGCCTTCATCGCGAATGGAAATGCACTGTGTGAAGTAGTTGAACTTATCGGGCATGTCTGTTTGAACTTCACTTTGTTTTTGACGTGATGTTTTTTGCACTACGTGAAGTAGTTGAACTTCTGGGCATGTCTATTTGGACTTCACTCTGTTTCACTTTTATTCTATTTTTCTTATATGAAATACACACCATGTAGTACATGAACTTCTGGTTGTTATCACTTTGAACTTCTCTCTGGTTTGAGAGAATCATTTTAAAACACAAAAAACAACATATTTTTTATGTATTTTGGACATCTAAATACACGGTGAACTCTCTCACAAGATTTTTTGAACTTTTCCTCGCCGAGCACTTGAACTTCTAGCAACCATTTTTTTGTTTATGAGTTGTTTTTAAAAGTGCAAAAAATGGTGTTGTGTTTTTTATTTTTTGAACAGATAAATCTTAGGTTTTAATAAACTCCGAACTTCTTTGTTATTTCAATTTGAAGTTCACCTTTTTATATTTTGAGTAAAGAATTGTATTCAATTTTTATACGGAAAAAATCGAACATGGAAATACAAGGTGAACCTCTCTCGCAAAAAAATTGAACTTCCTCGGACAAAGCACTTAAACTTCTGTCAACAAACCTTTTAAGATTTTATTTTTCTATACTTTTATTCTCACCTGAAATGCATTCATTGCGGTACTTAAACTTCTCATGGTTTTCACTATGAACTTCTGTGGCATTTTTGCGTATAGGTCGAATTACACGCAATTGAATGTTGGACGTCATTTTTTGTCATTTTAAAACATGTAATTGGAGGTTGGACGCCCTGCAATATAAATATTGAACCATGCACGGAAGTGCACGTGAACTTCTTACAACAAATCTGAGCTTTTTATATACTTCGAACTTCTCTATTATTTTAATTTGAACTTCTTTAATCTTATTCCTAGAAAGAGAAAAAAATATGTTTTTGGATATGCATCAAACATTTTTAAGTTGAACTTCATACTTTTATTTTTCCTATAAATGAAAACAATTTCAGTGTTCCATGTACATCAAAACTACACCTTTTTAATTTGAATTTCTTTTTTTATTTGGTAACCAAAAAAATCTAAGTTTTTTATAAATGTTGAACTGCTCTATTTTTGTAATTTGGACTTCTTGGTTTATTTCTTTTAGGAATGGAATAATCCTAGTTTCGTAATAAATATTGAACCAGTCTGTTATTTAAATTTGAACTTCTAGAGTTTTTATATTTAGAAATGGTGAAAATCATTTTTTATGAATATTGAACTACTCTTTTTTTAATTGGAACTTCTTGGTTTTATTTATAGAAACAAAAAGCTGATTTTTTTTTATAAAAATCAAACTACTATGTTAATTTAATTTGAACTTCATGGTTCGTTTAGAAAATGCATAAATTTTATTCCTCTTTTTTATTAAATTTTGTTTTTGTGTTCGAGAACAAAGAGAACATTCTTTTTCTTTTAATTTTTTTGAAGTAAATTTTGTAGACTTAAATTTTGTTTGTGGTCTTTTTAAATTTGTTTGTTACTTCAACTTCTAAAAAACGCAAATATCTCATGTTTTTCATTGCATGTTTAAATTATTTGAACTTCTTAGATACACACAACACACTTGACCTTCTTGAACACAATATCTTGACCTTCAAAAATAAAAATTTAAGCACATCAGTACAAGAAAAAACAGAGCATTCTCTGCATCCATTTTTTGAGATGGCAACATGAGTGCAGGGCTCGTCGGTGCATTGTGCAACGGGCATCGGTCGGTGATAGTAGCAGAAGGCAGTGATAGAAAATAATGATCTTGTCACGCGTGATGGACCGAACCTCTCAAACACCAGAATTTGTACTTCAAAAACACAAAATAGAAAATAGCGTACACAACTCAACAACCCAAAAAAATTCTTGTTTTTTCTGAAGGAGTTCATTTTTTTGCAGGCCTCCTCTCCGCATATCAATTCGAACTTCAGCTAAAAAATAGTGGATTGGGGTGTGCTTGTCGTCCACTCTGCCATCTACCAGGGCTGTGAGAGAAGGGGCCAGAGGGGTTGCCACGAGCCAGATGCACTGGTGTGGTCGGAGAAGGTCAGGGCGGCAAACGAACCTCACCAGATCCGGCCCCCCTGAGGTGTGGAGCGTGGTGGCCTCTGGCGGCGCCGACATGTGGGGAGAGGGGAGGCCGGCGGTGTGTGGAGTCGCGGGAGCGGCGAGTGAGACGCGCAGGCGCACTGGGGCGGGCTTGAGCATGGGATAGAGGCGAGCTTGGGGGGACATGGGCCGGCGACGGGGCACGGCGGCCTTGGGCGGCGTCGTATGAGCGGGGGCGGCGCTCGGCGGCGGGGCACGGTGTTCTCAGGTGGCAGCGGCAGGAGCGGGGGTGGGGATGGAGACGGCGCGCGGCAGGAGAGCACATCGGTCTCGGGCGGCAGCAGCAGGAGCGGGTTCGGGGATGGGGGCGGTGCTCGGCGGCGGGTAGCGGGGTGGGAGGACGGAGCGACGTGCGCCGGCGGGATGGGGACGGGGCGGCGGGCTGCGAGGCGGGGCGGGGATAAGAAGGCTAGGAGCTTGGGGATGGCCTGTGGGCTTTTTTGACGCGCCGATTCGATTGGATCCAGGAACAACTCTGTCGGCCCCTTATAGGGCTGACCGTGACCCGAATAACTATTATGATCCTGGGATCAGAATAGTGCTACTCTATATATATAACATTGTGAATATATTCATATACTAAATTATAAATGGCAACATTTGATTGGGGGTGGCAAGAGGCTTCACCTTTCATTTGCTTCGCTTTCGTCTTAATAAGTGAGCAAGAGGTACATGTGTAAAACTGTAAACCAATAGCACAATACTCATTTGTTGTTAAGATGGAAAGGACAAAATAAACTAACTAACGTGACTTGCTGTAAGACTGATGTCGACCTTGTCAGTTTAGCTTGGGTCAGTTTAATTTCTGCTGACATGGTTAGTCATGTTAAACATCTGTGCGAAAAATGGCAAATATTTCACACTTGTAATGTTTCAACGGCGCTAAGAATAATCAATTGTGGCTACTCATGGAAAACAACCTAATGTACAACAACTGAAGCTATAAAATTATTTTCTATTCCATTAGAGTCATCATTGACACAATACTGAATTTCCTTGGTGGTTCATGTAGCTATACATAAATCATGGTTGCGCACATCTATGTGTAACAAGAGCTCCATAACTAAATCAAAACACCAAGCTCATTTCCGGGGAGGTCTTCCACAAGTATCCATTCCCGTATGGCCGCATCAGACCATCACGACTTCTCAGCTCGGCATTCACTTTCTCCTGTTCACCAGGTCAGCCAGCATACACCATCCTTGTTAAATCATCACGCAAGTATCAAGAGCGCACAATAACAAGAAGTTAGAAATACTCGTTGATTATGACTCCAAAGCATGCATGGGGAAGCGTTGGCCAACTCGTGTCAAGTACAAATCTGCAGGTCTACCTTCAGTATCTATACATGGCATGCCATCTCCAGGCACACTAGCATGCACTGACGCGGCCACGCCATGACCACACCAACAATGAAGCATGGTTCCGGATGCCAACACCATGACCGCACCACCATTGAAGCATTGAGGATATTGGGGCTAAAGACAGGCGTCACACACGTAGATTAGAGGATATGTGTGATGTTGTCCATCCGCCTTCCCTATGGCATCCTCTCTTGCGTCAGCGTCAGCATCAGCTTCTTGACCGGTGTTGGGTTCGTGTTTGATGCCTTGTTGGGAGAGGATGATGTCGTGTCAGGATGACCTATCAAGATCCTAGACGGCGTCAAGCTGGTGGTATACTACAGGTCCCGTTGACAATTATTTGGTTGAAGCCCGAGGAACATAATGTGAGGGTTGAGAAAAAAGCAGGATCGAAGAGAGGACTCGACTTCAAGGGGCAGGGTGATAGCATGGATAAAAAAATAGCTCCCGAAGTTAGTTTCTTTTCAGACCTTATCGCGGAGTTATTTTTTCACGTGAGCTTAGACTCTGGTAGAGAGATGCCAACTCAACTCTATTTAATACAAATAGTTGCTTCAGTTTCGTCTAGAACAATAGTAGATTCAGTAGATGAAAAAGGCTAATACATATAATAAAGTTGGTACTCTTCTTTTCAAATTTCATTTTACCGTAGAACATGGTTGGTAACGAGTTCTTACTCTGGTATCGAACAGCCCCAATGCCATATCATGTTCACATGTGCTCCGATCATTAATAAACAATAGAATTCACCACAACAAACAAGCGCTGGAATCTTTAGTACATATTCATTCATCCAGCCTAGAGTGAAATATCAATGAACAACAGATGCTCCCAACCAACCTCTGTCTCTTGTCGCTTTATATATGGAACAGAGAGATTTGTTCTTATGTTCATCCGACAATACCTGGTTTTCTGTCTCTCGCAGTGGCAAAGTAGGATGGAGGAGAACCATGAGCACGAGAGGAAAGAGATGAAAAAACCGCAAAAGTATGATAAGTGCACTAGGAATGGTAGAGATTGGGGAATGTACTTATTAGTGTTTTTTTTGACAAAGTTGCACAAAGAACCTACTCAGTGGCAAAACTATGTGCAGTGGATGAAAGTTTCATTGGCTGAGTAGCTCGGTTCTAACACTCGGTAACTTAGTAGTACTGGTAATAGTTTGATAGTAAAATTATTTTCAAGATAAACGTCAATTAATGTTGACTCCAAGGTTAATTGTGATTAATGCACTTATGTCATCAAATTATGATTAATGCAATTAATGTGTTTCTAAATTGTCGAAGATGTGGATACATGATTGAAGCAATGTGAGACATTAGATATAGGTGGTTGAATGTTGAGATCATTCGAATTCATCAGATTCATGCTTTTATAAGTAGTTGTAGATAGGGAAAGAGGCTTGCGGAATACAGGCACGATATCTTAGTTGTCACAAGGGACCCCCTACCCTCGTCTCGCCTGAGTCGGGCGACTCGGGAGGAACCCCACTCTTTGGTGGACCGCCCCACCTCCCACCCACCCCTGCGTCGCCGTCATCGGAGGGCCGACCGACGAAGCCGTGTCGGGCCCTGGGATGGCAGGAGCGGGGGCGTTTCTGTGCTCTCTCCCCCTTCGCCACTCGCCCCACAGATCCACTCCCTGGTGGCGCCGACGGCCTCCACCGCTGGTGGGGGCGGCTTCCCCCAACGTCTCTTCCCCTGCGTGTTGGCTACTCGGGTGGCCTACCCTCGGCTATCGCTCCTCTGTTATGGTTCACCCTAGTTGGGATCTGCCCCCCCCCCCACACTGGTCGCGGTACTCCTTGGCCGTCTTTCGTGGTGGCCCGGTGCACCCTACTCATTGCGGCTCCCTAATACGTGTCCGACGTATCTATAATTTTTTATCATTTTATGCTGTTATCATACCACTTTTATAGATGTTTGGAAACAATTTATATTAATTCTATTTGAACTGGCCTATTAAACCAATGTCAAAGGCTAGTTCCTATTTTCTATCTTTTTGAGTTTTTAGGTGAACAATTAACGGAGTCGGAATGACCTGAAAATTTACACAGATTTTTTGTGGAATATATCTGAATTTTTGGCGCAAGAATCGACACAAGACGGGGCCCATGGGATCCACACGCCAGGGGGCACGCCTACCCCCTGGGTGCGCCATGTGTTCTTATGAACCAATCGTAAGTCGGTTGGAGCTCTTCTTCGTGGTGCAAGGGAACTAATATCGGGGAAACCATTTTAAAATTTTAGCCCAATCTGAGTTATGGATCTCCGACTATTTAAGAATGATATTCGGCCAGAAAACAAACTGGACCAAAAACAGAGAGAAACCCTAGAGAGAGAAGAGGAGAGATTCAATCTCGGAGGGGCACCCGCCCCTTGGGGGTCATGGAGGCCAAGGACCAAACGGGGAACCCTTCTATCATCTGGGGGAAGGCCAAGCAAGAAGTAGAAGGAGGGCTCTCTCTCTCTCTCTCTCTCTCTCTCTCTCGGCGGCGCCGGAGCACCGCCAGGGGAACCATCATGTCGTAGATCTACTCCAACAACTACGCCACCGTTATCACCAACTTTATCCCCCTCTATGCAGTGGTGTAACCTCTGTCACCGTGCTGCAATCTCTACTTGAACATGGTGTTCTATGCCATATATTATTATCCAATGATGTGTTGCACCTCTATGATGTTTGAGTAGATTTCTTTTTGTCCTGCAAGTCAATTGTAGTATGATGTGGTTGATACGAGTTATATGTTATTATGGTGTTGTCCTATGGTGCCCTCAGTGTCACGCAAGCATGTGGGGTTCTCACTGTAGGGTGTTGCAATATGTTAATGATTCGCTTATAGTGGGTTGTCAAAGTGACATAAATCTAAACCCGAGCTCATGAGTTGTTACATATGGGATTAAAGGGGACTTTTTACTTAATGCTATGGTTGAGTTTTATCTTAATGACCTTTAGTAGTTGCGGATGCTTACTAGATTTCTAATCATAAGAACATGTGATCCAAGAACAAAAAGTATGTTAGCTTAAGCCTCTCCCTCATACATATGATAAGTATCACTATCGAGTCATATTCAATTGCCTACCGACAAACCTTTTCTCATTGTTCTTCAAAAACTTTTACTTATTTGTCCTTTTGTTAAAACATCAACTAACTCTTTATTATCTTGCAAAGCTATCTTTTTATTCGCAAAGTAGTTTTATTTCTTGTTTCTAAGTAAAGCAAACCTTAGTGCGCATAGAGTTAAATCGGTGGTTGATAGAACTTGAGAGAATATTAATTCTACCTTTAGCTCCTCGTTGGGTTCGACACTCATATTTATCGAGAAGGCTACAAGTAATTCCCTATACTTGTGGGTTATCACTCCCCACGCCGACCCTTCCCATCCCCTGGTTCGACTCCGGGTCAGCTTCTCCGGGAGGCGGCCATGGAGGTGTCTGGTTGTCCTCGGCGGTGACTGCTTCCCGCAAAGGGTCGGACGGGAGGTTTGGTTGCATGTGAGTCTCCTTCACCATCCACCCACACCAGGAGGGGTGGCTTCGTCCCGGCGACCATGGACCTGCGCCCTCTCCTGCATCCATGGCCTAACAATGCGGCTCCGGATCTGACACATCCTGGGAGCTGCGCTCTTTCTGGCTCCTTTGGCTCGTTGGCTTCTCGGCATCTCCGCACCACCATCACCCTGCTGGTGCCCTTGGTTGGCCGTCCACCCTAGTGCATCATCGATGTCGACATGTTTTGAGAGTTGCGTCCCCTTCTAGTTCTCTAAGCCCGTCGGCGTCCCTGCTGCTTCGGTCTCGGTGGTCTGAATCTGCGCTCCCTTCCGGATTCTGGCTCACCTGGGTCTCCGGCCACCTTCACATCCCCGTCGCCTTCATTCCGCTCACCTACACAACCTTGCCCTCCTCCGAGGCTCGCGTGTCCAGCGGCACCCGATGCCTCCTTCGGTGTTGGGCGTGGCTCCCCTCTTGCAGTCACAGCTCCGGCCTATGCGCAACCTCCTCTACTCCGGTTCGTGCTCCGACGGCTTGGGATTGCCCAGATTTTGGCCTGGGAGAAATCCTTGCATCCTATGTTGGCAGCGGCAATACCCGCGGGAGTCGTCCCCTTCTTGGAGGTGCTACCATGGCCGTTATTTGTGTCCCTCTTCGAGAATCAGGGGACACCCTAGGTTTGGTTTTCTGGATTGGACGACGACGACGTATTGGTGTCATTCTTTATACATGAAGGCCTCGTCTTGTTTGCTCGCGGAGTACTCGGTGCTGGATTTGGAGATGTTGGTCGTCTAATTGTTGGTTGGACTGTTTCTTTGGTCGACGAGTTTAGCTGTGTTTTCTTTATTTGGGTCGAGCATCTCACGCCTCTCTACTTCGTCCTCCATGTTCACGCCTCTTGCGTCCGTGTCATGTGTGTACCACCTCTTATACTCAATCTAACTTCTATCAATAAAATGATACGCAAACTTTGCGTATTCGCGGAAAAATAAGTAGTTGTAGATAGTAGACTATGATAACAAGAAATCGAGAGGGATGCTGAACAGTTTATCAAATATCACATGCATTCGTAGTTGTAAGCATTAATTAGAACATCCTGAAAATAGTTTACCTCCAAGGCATTGTGGTTTCTTGTTTGTTCGCATGGGTAGCAGATAGAGTCATTCTACATTATCCACGTGGTTGATTGAGTATAAAATACTTGATGACTTACGTATTTCATTAACCAGACGCATAGCATCAAGACTGATGCCTGAGCTCGTCAGTTCAATTCCTGTGATTGAGAAGCGTACAAGGAAACAAGAGAAGACATGTATGCGTGTGATTAGTCTTGCTGAACATCTCTACGGAAAATGCAAATATTTCACGCTTACAATTCCAACGGCACCAACACAAATCAAATGCGGCTAACTCCTGGAGAACAACCTAATCTACAACAGCGGTCGTTAGAAATTTATCTTCCTGTTCTATTAGAATCATCATGCCGTTATATAAAATCATGGTTGTACAGATCTCTGTGTAACAAGGGCTGCGTGACTATCATCTGCCCCGCTTTCCTCAGGAAATCTACCGGTTTTTAGCAACAGCACAACTTTCAATCGAGCACAACAAACGCACATCAATGCATTGAAAGCAAGATAGCAGCAACATCACTAGACAACTAATAATGAGCATGCTACAACACATCTACCTTTCCCTGTTGCGCTTACAGGGTGCTTAAACACATTAATTGACGATTGGCAGTACCGCCAGCAATCGTCTCACTGTATATCGTGGTCCAGAATAACTAAACAGAACTGGAAGATAAAAGTGGGCGACAAGGCTTCCAGATGGAGGAACGTCGCAGGGTCATCGTCGATGTCAGCTCCTGAGTCCAACAAGTTTGCACATTTTAGCAACAAATCCACCATCACCCTTGCCAACTGCAACAGGCTCCTCCACCGGCTCCTTGAAATTGGCCTTATCACTGAGTTCTTCAAATGCGTAAACAACATTCTGTAGCCGGGCAACAAACTCGATTAGAAGCGAGGAAAATGTGGCCAAGGATAAGGCGCTTGCACTTTGATATGTTTTTGATTCCGTGTCTTCGAGTGGCAGGTTTGGATGGAACGTTGTTCGAGCAGGCCAATGTGGTAGCTTCTTGTAGCCGTCTATGGTTGACGACGAATCATATCTGCTACGGAATGAACTAGCAGCAAATGTCTTATAATGGTATGCCAAAGTTTGATCAGCAATGGTAGGTTCCAATGCTTCATTCTTATTTTCTCTTCCCGCAATAAGGGTGGCATTCATGGCATCTTTGATTCCTTCAGCTCGCTTGCTAGTGTGCCACGCTTCAGTATTCACCAAAAGATATGACCTCTCATCAATCTTTTTTTGCAACTCTTCAGCTGCCAAGTGGACTTCAAATAGAATATCTGAGGAGCTCAACTTTGTCATTGTCTTGACGTTGTTCCCAAGCTCGCGCAACACTTTAGCACATTCTCTGCCCACTTTATGAATTTCTGAACTAAAGACCTTTCTGCTTTCTGGCGGTGCCTAAAATCAGATATATAGTTGTTTAGAAAATACATGCACAACTTCAACAGGTCGTCGAGGAAACTATATTAGCAAACCTGAATTTCTGAAAGAATGCAACCATGCAGTGCCATGGCCGCGAAGGAACAATGCCTCAGTGCTCCACCAACTTTAGTGAAACTCTTCCAAGGATAGCTCATCATTTTGTAAGGGCCATGGGGTGGTTCCCATATAGCATCATCTAGCTAGAAGCACATACAAAAGAACCGATTAAACATTGACATAAAAAGGTGAGATAATCTAAATAGAAGTGTTAGCTTTAGAGCAAGATCAAACCAAGGTTTGCTCTTGTGCTGATGCTTCAATAGCTGCCCTGTACCCACTATATAGAGGATCATCAGAAGCTTGATATAGAAGTATTCTTGAAGAAATCCTTTCATATTCCATGCATTTCAGATATTCATCAACACAGCCTAGAATGAACAGCAAAATTGGCAATAAAGGCGTAAGAATCAGACGTACCTACACTCTACAGCCATCACAATGATACAACTAATATTTTCTACCTGTTCTCGGAAATTTAAACAATTCAACATGAGAAATGCTACGATTTCGTGGATTAGTGACATCATGGCAACCTTTCCACCCCACCAACGTTGTGAAAAGGCACCTCCTTGGTGGTCATGCTCACAGTGTGGTGGATCTGGAAGTAGCAAAAGGCTGCCGTCTTTGGCAACACAGAACTCAACGTCGCCAACTTGCTTGACAATATCAAGCCTGAGGTTTGGCAGTGAGCTAATGCAGGGGCAGTTGGCCTGGAGGCGCTTCTCCCGTCAGTGACTAGCACTTCAGAGTGTTGCTTCGATTTTTTAGGGGTGATGGTCCTTTTGGGCCTATACATAATTTTTCCCAAATGATAAGTGCCACACGTGTGGCATGAAGCAATCCGGTCCTGACGGTTTTTACAACTAAAGTTGTCATCCGAAAGGAAAAACCCAAAAGAAAAACTGAAATTTGCCATCCAAAAAGAAAGTTGCCATAAAAAATGTTCGGAGTTGCCATGTGTTCGTGCCACACGTGTGGCACTTATCAGGGTCCTAATTTTCTTCTACTATCAATGCATGAAGAGATGCAAGGCTTGTGCGTTTTCTTGTAAAAAAAATATAATGATCTAAGCATCAATTTTTTAGGGGGTAGAAGGTTTATACCTTCTAAGGAATTTGCAACACCAGCAAAATTCTTTGCAACCAAATTGTGCAAGTCCTCTCCAGCCCAGATTGGGTAAATGCCTATATTGATTCCCAGACTGACAGCAGCACCAAGAGCAATGAATACAAATCTGTTTACAGCTGTATCAGTGAACTTCCCTGTGCTGTATCCAGAGACCATGACATAACCGAATGTTAGCAAGAATACACGAAATCCATATTCATAAGGCTTCATCTTTGGGTGCTGCTTTGCCAAGGTTGTACAAAAACCTAGCAGTCAAAAACATAAAGCCGATAGACAACAAGTTAGATACACTCGCATAACATGCACCAGGAAATGAACTCAGCATGCTTTTGATGCTTACCAACAGTGAAAGTGCTCACAACAATAATCACTTCTTCCATTTCCCCCAGGTTTTTGGCCGATTCAGCAATTGCTAGAGCAAGCCCTCCTGCAGTAAGTGTTCCTAATCCCCTATTGAAACCTCTGCTAAGTGTTGCACCTGCATAACAGTGGACCAAATTAATGAAGGGCAATAATGTTTTTGAATGTACACACCATGAAATTTAGCATTAAAAGCTCCATATCAGTGAGAAGCAGGTAAGACAAATACAAATTGTAAATATCTTCATACTTACATTCCATATCGAAATGGTATTATGCAGACCAGCAAAACTACAGGAGAAAGAAAGAGCCTTCACCAGTTGCTAATTAAGAACTGCACGTCAGAAATAGCATCTTTGGTCCATGTTAAGAACTGCATATCGCACGAGCGTGCATCTGTGTAAGTTCTACAACGGGTACTACAGCAAAGGGTTCCAGCCACTGAACTAGAATCTATAGTAAGAGAGTTCAGTGGTGCTTTCTAACGATCATAATGATAAGTTTAAAACATGTGACTAGGTAAAAATAAATAACGATATGTTGGTTCATAAAAACTTCAAGTACGGAGCAAGATATCCCATTAAAGGGCAGGCTTGCAACCAGCGATATACACTTCACAAATAACGCTACCATTAAGGCTGATTTCTGCATCACAGTGATACTATGAAAGATCAGCAAGCAACATCCAGGAAATGGTAGCCTTCCATCAGTTGCCAGTTAAAACATTAGGAATATTTGGTAAATTCTGTTTAGTAATTACCCCTCCAAACAAGATACATTTATTTAACTAGTCGTCATGGGTGTGTCTACCATTTCATATAATAAGTTCTGCAGCTGGTCCAAGATCAACGCTGGCCCAAGTAAAACTGTAGAACAAAATTTAGTGGCACTTTCCATCACTCATAGATAACTAAATTAATGGTGCTTCCTTGCAGAAAAAAGCAACAGGCTCAATATTCAGAGTGGTTGGCCAGAAGCCCAGAATCAGTGCTAATATGGATCTGAGCAGAGAAAAAAACAGAATCTGCAAGCAGACAGGTGGGGATCCACTCCTCCCGGTGATTATTCAAAAAGAAAAACAGAATCTGCAAGTTCACAATACTGTACAAACCATAGAAACACCTGTAACTTAATCGATCTATCTACCACCAGGTCAACTTCAACTCTCCATAGCAGGCAGCGCTGCAGAACTGCACTGAACATACTGTTAACATTACCATGCTCCACGGGTCCACTTCATAACAACAGAAGTCGAAGCTTGGAAGGGAAATGTTGAAGAAAGTGAAGAGAGGTGGATCAAATCGCTGCAAAGCACCGAGTCGGAGGGAGGGGGCAGCCGGATCGGAACGTGCGTACCGATGCTGAACTCGAAGACGACGACGGCGGTGAGGAGGGCCCAGACGGAGTGGCTGACGAAGTCGCGCGGCTCGCGGACGAAGGCGAGCAGCGACATGAGCGCGATGGCCAGCGCGACCTTGGCCGCGAACACGGGCTTCCGCGGGTCGGACAGCGCGAGCGCCGACATCTCCGCCGGCCCCGCGGCCAGCGCGCCCCACGCCCGCGCCGCGGCGCGCCGGAGCGCCCCCTGCTTCGCATTCCCGATCCCCTCCCCCGGCGGCCCTGGCAGGCTCCACGCCGACGAGAGCAGCGGGCATTCGCCCCGTTGGTCCTCCAGCGTCGACCACTGTTCCTCCCGCGGCAGGAGCCCGGCGGCGGCGGCGCCCATCCCCATCCGCCGGGGAGGTCGCTTGCACGAGGATCGGTGTCGGTGCAGTGCGTCCGTGAGTGCGTGCAAGGACGGACAGGTTCGGCTCGCGGAGACACGAGAGATTATATAGAGCTTCTGGTTACCCTTGGATATGGATGGACGGCTGATCACTAACTTAGCGAAAGAAGGGAATCATTACGCAGACGCGCCAGATTCTTCACCCCACGCGCAGGGGCGTCACGCATGACCAAGCGCGAGCATCTACCAGGCAGAAAACACATATTTGATCCGTGGACGAAAACAATTCAAAATTTAAACCGCTTTTGAAAAAAAAATCACGCTACCGATCCTTTCGAGTGGCGCCCGACAGCAAGGCACCGCACCCTACCGTGCAGCGTCTTTCCCTTAGACGCTGCACCCCGGCCAGCGTAGCAGCCCGGGGCCTGGCACGGCCCCACAGACAACAGTGCAGCGCCTAACCGCTAGGCGCCACACCGTGTAATGTGCAGCGCGTATCGCTTGACCACTGCACTGTGACTTAAGCCGCATCGGGCCGGCCCCTCCCAGGCAGTTCTTCCCTATCTCCAGGGAGTTGTTCTCTGGAACAGAGAGCAGCAGCGGCGCCTCCTTCGGATCCCCCCACACCCCTCTCAGATCTGAAGATTTAAGCGGTGGATTCAATCTCCAATCCCTCCTACTAGGTAAACTCCTTCGTTTTTTTTCTTTTCCTCCGTAAATTCGTTGCAATTTTAGGGATTTGTCCAAAATTGGGTGGAACCCTTGATTTGCTTGGTTTGGATCTTTATTTGTCCAAGATTGGGTGTTGTGATGAAGGATGTGTAGTCATAGTGGTATTATATGATTCTTGTTAGTGAAACCTAGATTGTTTTTTTAGATATATATGAGGTGCCTAGTTTTGTAGATAATTATGAGATGTTGTGTTTTGTAGCTATATATATGAGATGTTGAGTTTTTAAGATATATATTAGATGTTGAGTTTATTTGAAATATGAGATGTTGAGTTACTTGAACACATATGACATACGAGATATATATGAGAATTTACAATCATTTATTCATTGTGTGAGGAGGAGATGTTGAGATTCTTGTAGATGAATACATATGAGATGTTTAGATGAACACATATGAGACATTTAGTGTATACCGATATTTGAGATGAACTCATATATGTTTATTGTTTGGACTTTGTAAGGATGGTTTGGCTTCTCGACGATGCCCATGACACACGACACCGGGCCTACATGAAGCGCGAGAAGGAGATGGTAATAATGAGTAATCTAAATATTTAGCAAATTTGCCTTTAGTTAAAATTGACATGCCCTAAGATTTGTCATTACTTGTTTTTTGCAAAAGCTTGAACCTCTGAAGATTCGGTATCACGGGGTCTCTGGTCTTGCCATGTCGTACGATGAGCGGTACACACCGTACATCCAGCAGGCAGGACTACTCCCGTGGATTCAGTTGGTCAACCGGTCCATGCCGAACCTCAACACTCCACTAGTGTCCGCTCTTGCTGATCGGTGGAGGCCAGAGACGCACAGTTTCCATCTTCGGACTGGGAAGATGACCGTGGCGCTCGAGGATGTCTCCTTGATCACTGATCTTGCTATCGACGGGAGGCCTCTCTGTATGAGCACCGATTCTAATGGGTGGTGCCAGCAGATGACTGCTCTTATCGGTATGGCTCCTACCGAGGCTGAGGCTGATGTAGAGGAGGGAGAAGAGAAGAAGAAGAAGGAAAGAAAAGCAGCCGGAGCTACTTTCACGTGGATTCAAAGGAACTTGGCCAATTGCCCTGCGGATGCAACTGATGATGTGATCCAGACAGATGCTCGTGTCTATATGTGGTACGTTGTCTCGAGGACTTTGTTTCCTGACTCCACGGGCAATAACACTCCATGGATGTGGCTGAAGGCGTTGACCGTCTTCGATAGCAGATGGAGTTGGGGTTCAACGACTCTTGCCTACTTGTACCGACAGGTAGTTGGTTTGTTTTATCATCAACTCATTTCTTCATTAGCAATGTAACCTTGTTGTCAAGTTAACATTGTTTTCTTTCATATGTAGTTGGACGATGCATGTTGCAGGATCACAGATTGGGTAGGCATTGGTGGTAATCTGCTTCTACTTTCTGTATGGAGCTGGGAGCGTCTGCCTGTTGGACGCCCGAAGAGCGTCAAGTTTAATCCTTGGGATGAAGATGACGAATTACAGCGCCCCACTTGGGCTTACAAGTGGGATGTGGTTTCTGAGATGACAAATGATGTCAATCTCATGTACCAAAAGTACATTGCCGAGTTGGACACAATTACGCCTGAGCAGGTAACGAGGACATTACTTCAATTATTTCTCATGCTTACCTGAATAATTGTCATCAATGTTGCATTGTTGTCCTATTTCATAGGTGCAATGGCATCCATATGGCTCCAATGGCACAGTAAGGTACACTCCAGAGTTTGCCATCAACCCGATGTGCTTGCGGGATAGGGATATTTGGCTCATGCAGTGCCCACTGATATGCAAATGGGCGGTTGAGCTTCACTTGCCACGTCGCGTGTATCGTCAGTTTGGTCTGTTCCAGCCTCACCCGTCGGATTGGGTGGACACGGACAAAGCACTTCATAGGTAAGAGAGCATGAACCGTATTGACTAAGCATCGCCACTCCTTCTTGATTGTGCTAATGTTTGGTTTTCTACCATGCAGGTTGGACAGGAGAAAGCAGCGGAAGATAAAGGACTGGGACAAGCATCATGCTTCGTATGTTACCCGCTTCCATCTTTGTGTGGAGCAAGCTCGTAACAGTGCACGCGCCCAAGTTCGTGAGCATAGCTCACTTGCTTTTGATAACTACCTATGATGGCTTCTTGAAAATACTCGAGTTGAGATATGCCCGTCGGCATACAATGAGGATATTCTTGAAGAACCCGTAAACTTTGAGGATCTATCAAATGGGAAGTACAACAAAGATGTCCGGGAAGGGCTAGGAGTCCCTGCTATTCCGGTGATTAACTATGTGGTAAAGTGTTCCCTTCTTTACTGTCCCGTTGGTCGTATTACACATGTTTGAATGGCTAACGTGTTACTTCGTTCTCATGCGCAGCGCAAGTAGATCAAGAAATCAGCTGATGAAAGCCAGTCTATTATGGAGAAGACACCGGTTGGAGAAGGCATTGATGAAGGTCCACTACAAAAATTTCTCAAGGTACATAACGCACGCATGTGTCCATGTTACATATCTTGCGGAGTTTGGTATCTTATTGTAGCGACCCGACCCGAATGGGTCAAGTCTCTGTGCTTAAGTGTCATCCCTGGATCGGTATGCTGACACACACAGTACTCGAAGGATTTATAACAGAGGTAAATCACATGTATAAAGTAACATAAATACTATTACCTCAATCCATATAGCGGAAGCAACAAGGTTGTGGATTCCCATCAACACCAACGGCAAAGTTGAGTGTAGAAATCGTAACCCTAACGTATCACTTACTCGTCGTAAGATAATCCTGCAACATGAGACGTTGCAGCCTGAAACGGGTCAGTACATTGAATGTACTGGCAAATTCACACCATAGAGAAAATGATGAACAATGGCTATCACTATATGCATATATGGCTGGTGGAAAAGCTCTATGGTTATAAGGTTTTTGCATAAAGCCAATTTTTCCCTACTGCAAAGGAATAAATTTATTTAACTATCATGGTGGTTGTTAAACATCGAGAATGGTTGACAGCATTCTCAATCCCAATTAAGTGAACAATTAAAACCCAACAACAATAATTAGAAGTAACATGATGAGATTCACTTGATATTCAAGTACTAGATACTCAAGTTGTCCATAACCGGGGACACGGCTAATCATGATTAGTTTGTACACTCTGCAGAGGTTTGCGCACTTTTCCCCACATGACTCGATCGCCTCCGTTTGTTTTCTCGCACTACATGGTGTTTGAGAAACGGATGACCGAGACACAGTCTTTTAGAAGCGCTAGCACCTTACATGTGGGGTAGACCGTACCACCTACAACCCCTACATCTGCTAGTCCACCCCGTAAGAGTTCACACAACTTAGTCAACTATGCCAGAGCCCATAGTAGCATGTGGCTGCACACGGAAGTTTCTAGCATGAATTATCTTATGATCCCTTTGAGCCTGGGTGGCGGTCCAAAATAAAACAGGCAAGTCCTGATAGACATCAGGTGCCTCAATCCACCCAGATGTGTGTTTAAGTTGCCACCTTAGATAAACCATTAAAATTATCAACTCACATATGTCATGGATATCACTCACCCAATCCACGTCTACTAGCATAGCATGGCATAATAAGCAAACGTAGAAGTAACTCCCAAAGGTTTTATAATAATACAGGTGATAGGTACTACCTCATCTACTTCCCATCCCACAATTTAATTAGATCCTAATCATGCAATGTGTGAGGATTGATCTAATGCAATAAAACATGGGTTGTAGAAAAGGTATGATCAAAGTGTGAACTTGCCTGCAAGGTAGATGAAGATGATTCGTACTTAAAACTCTTGATAGATCTACTCGTCACACTCCGGTCAATCTATCGTAAGCAAACAATAGTAACCACACAATAAGTACTCATCTAAAGCACAAGTAAAACTCGAACGAGAGGACGAACCAGAAAGTTCAACTTAAGAACTCCGGTTGCAAAGAAAGAACGAACCGAACAAACGACGGAAAACAAACGGCGGAAGAAAACAACTCGGTTCTAGCAAGTTGAAACTAGGTCAAATTTTTCCGGGGCAAAACTTGTTTAAGTTGTTTAGACGGAACGGCGGTTTCGAAACGAAACTCCAGGCGTTTGAATCACCTGATTCCGATAAACGAGCGAGAAGATAAACTAGAATGAAGATCGGATCTGAGATCGCGATCGCGGAATAAATCCGACGAAAAGAAAGAGACGAACAGTT
The DNA here is from genome assembly GCF_018294505.1 of Triticum aestivum. Classification (NCBI taxonomy): domain Eukaryota; kingdom Viridiplantae; phylum Streptophyta; class Magnoliopsida; order Poales; family Poaceae; genus Triticum; species Triticum aestivum. The sequence goes on along the minus strand of NC_057812.1, from coordinate 194,702,953 downwards.
AAACGAATGGGCGTCGTTAACCGGGAATAATCGGTGATCACGTTCGTTGAGACAAACGGTCCGAAAGAAGAATGTAAACCGATCTAGGGTTTTTCGGAAAAGAAACCGAAAAAGAAAACCGAAAACCGATCTAGGGTTTCGGAAAAGAAACCGAAATGAAGAATCGGAGAGAAAAACCGGAAAAGAAAATCGGAACGGTTTCTTTTAAAAGAAGCGAACCGCGCGGGAAGAAAAAGAGAGGCGCGGGGCTACCTCCGGCGAGGCGGGGCGAACGGTGGCGACGGCGGCGTGCTAGGGCGGCGGCGGCGGCGGCGGGTGAGGGGCGCGGGGTGGGGCGCGGCTTGGGGAGGCGCGGGGTGGTGTGGGGCTTGGGGTTTGATTTGATGTTTTGGAGGGGGGGTGTTGGTATTTATATAGGTGAGGGGGGGATTTACTTGGGGTAGGGGACAAGAAATAGAGTAGGAAAAGGAAAACAAAACAAAGGAAAAAGGGCTAGCCTAGAGTCCTAGAGGGACTCGGCTAAGAGGCGAGGCAGCGGCCTGGCGCCTGGCGCCTTGCGCTGGCGCACGCGCGCAGGGAGGCTGGGGCGATGGCCGGCTGGCTGGGCCTTTGGCCCAGCTGGCCTGGCGGGAGCCTCTTTTTTTTTAACTGGTTTTTCACGCGCAGAAAACAAAAGAAAAACTATCTAAACGAACTCCGAAAAATCTAAAGTAAATTTTGCCCGACTCCTAAAAATGAGTCGAACAAAATGAACTTTTCTCCGGGCCTAAAATGCAATTTTTGAAAACACGCATTTTTCCCTATCCAAGAAAAACAAACAAACACCGGAAAACGAAATTTGATCTATTTATTAAATCTTCATTTTTCCTATATTTTGGGAAAGTCATATTATTCCCTCTCTCATATTTTGATATCAGAAAAATAATTGAAGATGAAATAAATAAATCAAATGATCCTCTTTTCAAATTCGAGAAAACTCTCAAATATGAAAATAACGAAATCTCCAACTCTCTCCGAAGGTCCTTGAGTTGCGTGAAATTTCTAGGATCGACCAAAAATGCAAGAAAATAAGATATGCATGATGATCTAATGTATAACATTCCAAATTGAAAATTTGGGATGTTACAAACCTACCATCCTTAAAAGGAATCTCGTCCTCGAGATTCGGAGAGGCTAGAAAGAAATAGGTTAGGGTTGGGGTCTCCTAAAAAATCCATCAATCGTCTCCGGGGTCTAGGGTGCTACCACCCTTAGAAGCATGGTTACAGCTCCATCGAAACTCATATACTTCATCCATATTGTTAACAGTGTCGGTCTTCTCAAATCCTCGGAAAATTCCTTCTCTGGCTCTTCCGGTAGTGGCATAACCTTTTCCTCAATTCTTCTGTCCTTTCCTCTTGGTAAGGTTATTCCGAGATTGGGTCTTCTTAGCTGACGGGTCTAGCGCCAAAACTAAACAACTATCGATATCTCATGGTGGTCAACAATGTATGGTTTCTCCTGCAGGAAATGGGTCTTGGTTGATCCTCACCGTATAACCTACGGTTGGCACAACTGCCGTGTACAAGGGAAAAATACTTATACCATTCTAAGGTTTAAACAAGGTTTAATATCGCCGTCTCTCTACTATAGGTAAGTCACTCAGATTTACCATCCCATATAGCAAGGCGAATAATAAGAGTAAGTCGGTATGGTGATCAATCCATCCCGCACCCAAATCATTACCTTGTATATGGTTTAGCGAATCTCGCATTCTAACACTCGGTCATCCTCACAAGCATTGCAGAATTTCTCTTATCGACGAACCAAGTTCGAATAAATCCATAGATTCTGCAAGCCAAACAACCATCTATCGTTCCTTCACAACTCTCAGGTTTTGCGTAAACTCTTATAAAATCGTCTGTCGACAAAGGTATATCCACTTCCAGGGTTTTTCCTTCAGCAAGAATGTGCTTGCTTCTTGGCAGGTTCTGGGGCCCGGGGTTATGGCACATCTCATCACTTGTAGTCCTTGAACTTATCATTGGGCAACTGATCATTATTCCAACTTCCAACTTCCTAGTATTCTTAGAATCCATCCAATTGTACTATCTTCCTTCCTTCTATTTGCACCAAGCTAGGACATGATTACTCAGACTCATCATGGAGTTTCAATTGATCCATATTTCTGACATCATACCTCCTCTATATCCAATAGTAATTCATCTCTTCATCCTCGTGGGATATCCCTCATACCGAGATAAAAACTTATACTTATGAAGTCCATATTCTACTTCGTGGAACATCATTATCCTTTCCGCGGTCAAGCGTCCTTACAAGGGAATATTGGCCATCTCTGCATGGCACTTCTTCAACTGGGAAACATGAAACACATCTTGAACTCCTGACAGTCCTTCGGGTAACTCCAACTTGTAGGCCACTTCTCCCATACGATCCAAAACTCGGTATGGTCCTACAAATCTCGGGGCTAACTGTCCCTTAACTCCAATACGTTTAACTCCTCGCAGAGGGACACACGAAGACATGCTCTATCTCCAATTTCATAGACCACCTCTTTGAGTCTACATAACTCTTCTGCCTGGACTGAGCTACCTTCAGTCTATCTCGAATCAACTTAATATTCTTTTCTGACTCCTTGATCACATTTGGTCCAACGGACGGTCTCCAACTTCATCCTACTTACTCTTAGGGTATCACACATATCGAGACAAAACTCGTATTCATTTTGTCCGAAATCCACTCAGTGGAGTATCCTTATCTTTTCCAAGAGTCAAGGGTTCTTATAGGGTACTACCACCCTTAAAATGCACAAACCTTCCATAGACCATATTTCTCTTATCCTCAAAATGGTCAAAATCCTTCTTCATAGAGTAACAACTCATAAAATCCATATCAGTACCAACACTGCTAACTTTATTGATTCTCCAATGATTACAATCTTTTGCTTTTCCATTACATGTCTCAACTCAACACCTCAATATAAAAGAAAATGTTCTCACTACTACTACTATATTTCTTCTGTTATAAACTCAACTATTTATCACAAGTCTCCTTCTCCTTCGGACAATCTCTGGCAAAGTGCCCTGCTCCATTACAACTAAAACATATTACTTCTGACAAGTATCGAGGTTTCCTTTTTGGGCAACTGTTGAGGTAGTGCCCTGACTCCTTGCACCTATAACAGGTAATATGACTCAGGTCCCTCCTGGAATCCAATCTGCTTCTCTTCCTGGACCTTTCCATTCCAATTAGGGCTTCTATTTCCTGTGGGTCATACTCTACTTCCTCTGTCGGGAATTCTACTAGATCCCCATTCGAACAATTTTGGAAGATGTGTCCTTCTTCTCCACATGAATAGCAAGACTTAGTGCAGGGTTTACTCGGGTCTTATTTAGGTGTGTCCTCCATCACAGCTTCTTCTAAAATTTCCATGAGGGCTCCTTTCATTTCTTCTTTCTTCTGTTGGTTGGTTCGTTGTACCATGGGGTAAATGTGATACTGAGCAGGTTAGTGGGTAGTCCCTTCACAAAAGAAACAAGTAATCTGCCTAGTTGGGCATTCTTCAACTGGGTGACTTCCTTCACAATAGTGCATTCATCCTTGTGTTCTTTATGGGTATGTCCTATTTCTCCATAAATCTTGCATGCACAAGGTTTCTTCATATCCTTTCCATAAGGCTTCAACTTCTGGGACACAAGTCGAGACTTTGGTAGAGTCAACTTAAATTCTCTCCAGGTGGTTACTCCTTGCCATCCATTCATGGTTTGGTATATCCTCCACCAAGTAGCAGCACCTCTTTCAAAGCACTAAAGAGCATGTTGGGTCATATCCTTTTCGACTATAGGGTTATTCTCCAAGTGATCCTCCATGTTCTGAATCCATCGGTCTGTCTCCAATTGACTCATTGGTCCCGAATATACAAGCTCATCTCCACTCAACCTCTATTGGGTCCATGGGTTTTGGGGTGAGATAAGAGAGATCAAGAGAGAGTGATGCACACAATACAAACAAAAGTTTTGAAAAGACAGATTTTTGTTGTGGCTGTCGAAAAACATCAAACAAATGACAGCTCACAAACATCGCATCTAACGTAGGTATATAACAGGGGTTTGGTCTTCTAAAGGTCAATAAATCTTCAGCATCTCCAAACTCTTCAAGCCTTGTTCATGCCTCCAATGGCTTCTTCCGATCATGCTTGTCTTCTCAAGTTCTTTTGCCAGATCAACTCGGTTGACGCGAAGTCTCTCGTGACATCCTTGAATATTCTGGAATTGCATTCCAAACTTCTAGGTTTCAACATCCTTGGCATGAGCCATGGTCATACTGTCCTTCAGTTCCTGACAAATCTCCGGTATCTCGAGGTTGTAGCTCCTCCATCTTGGCTACTTTCAGCTTTTGGTTCCCGAGTTCTTCACGAAATGCTTCCTTGTCTAATATGCTTTCATGGAGCTCCACCTTAAACTTCTTTATGTACTACTCCAGATCCTGGTGATACACCGGCTAAGGTTAAAACTTCATCTTACTAATAGGTGCTCCATCAGCCTTCTTCCATCAAATCCATTCTGATGACATGCATCCTTAACTCAGCATGGTGACAATAGCATCAGCGCGAGATAACTTCTTGGATAGCTGTGTTTCTGCTCTTGTCATTTCCATGAGCTATCATTCCATAGTTGATATCTCCTGCCTTAGGGTTTTCTCGATAAAACTTTGAGTTCTCATGCTCCTTGTTTCAGTCTTTCTCCGATACACCTTGATCTCGGGTATTGACAACTTCCGTAGTCTGCCAAGTTCCATAAGGGTAGCATTCCTAGGTCATACAAATCTGGGGATTCTTCAGAGCCTCCAATTCTCCTAGTCTTCAGAGTCTTCACAGTTGTAGTTTCCATTATCATAATGTATGGTAAAATCCTCTTCATTCTGAATGGTCTTACTAGTCTGATATCCTGTACTTCTTGGAGTGGTCTCATCAGTCGAATCTTCGTGGTCAAAAGGGAAAAGGGGTATGGTCTCACTAAAAAAAGGAATTTTTGAATAAGCTCAGAAGAGAAGAGAGGTAAAAGATCTTTTTTGAAAGGGAAAGTTGTAGAGAAAATTTTTGCTATGGGATTGCCGGTTTCTAGGGTCACGTACTACAGTCAACATGTGCTCTGATACCATCTTGTAGCGACCCGACCCGAATGGGTCAAGTCTCTGTGCTTAAGTGTCATCCCTGGATCGGTATGCTAACACACACAGTACTCGAAGGATTTATAACAGAGGTAAATCACATGTATAAAGTAACGTAAATACTATTACCTCAATCCATATAGCGAAAGCAACAAGGTTGTGGATTCCCATCAACACCAACGACAAAGTTGAGTGCAGAAATCGTAACCCTAACGTATCACTTACTCGTCGTCAGATAATCCTGCAACATGAGACGTTGCAGCCCGAAACAGGTCAGTACATTGAATGTACTGGCAAATTCACACCATAGAGAAAATGATGAACAATGGCTATCACTATATGCATATATGGCTGGTGGAAAAGCTCTATGGTTATAAGGTTTTTGCGTAAAGCCAATTTTTCCCTACTGCAAAGGAATAAATTTATTTAACTATCATGGTGGTTGTTAAACATCGAGAATGGTTGACAGCATTCTCAATCCCAATTAAGTGAACAATTAAAACCCACCAACATTAATTAGAAGTAACATGATGAGATTCACTTGATATTCAAGTACTAGATACTCAAGTTGTCCATAACCGGGGACACGGCTAATCATGATTAGTTTGTACACTCTGCAGAGGTTTGCGCACTTTTCCCCACATGACTCGATCGCCTCCGTTTGTTTTCTCGCACTACATGGTGTTTGAGAAACGGATGACCGAGACACAGTCTTTCAGAAGCGCTAGCACCTTACATGTGGGGTAGACCGTACCACCTACAACCCCTACACCTGCTAGTCCACCCCGTAAGAGTTCGCACAACTTAGTCAACTATGCCAGAGCCCATAGTAGCATGTGGCTGCACACGGAAGTTTCTAGCATGAATTATCTTATGATCCCTTTGAGCCTGGGTGGTGGTCCAAAATAAAACAGGCAAGTCCTGATAGACATCAGGTGCCTCAATCAACCCAGATGTGTGTTTAAGTTGCCACCTTAGATAAACCATTAAAATTATCAACTCACATCTGTCATGGATATCACTCACCCAATCCACGTCTACTAGCATAGCATGGCATAATAAGCAAACATAGAAGTAACTCCCAAAGGTTTTATAATAATACAGGTGATAGGTACTACCTCATCTACTTCCCATCCCACAATTTAATTAGATCCTAATCATGCAATATGTGAGGATTGATCTAATGCAATAAAACATGGGTTGTAGAAAAGGTATGATCAAAGTGTGAACTTGCCTGCAAGGTAGATGAAGATGATTCGTACTTAAAACTCTTGATAGATCTACTCGTCACACTCCGGTCAATCTATCGTAAGCAAACAATAGTAACCACACAATAAGTACTCATCTAAAGCACAAGTAAAACTCGAACGAGAGGACGAACCAGAAAGCTCAACTTAAGAACTCCGGTTGCAAAGAAAGAACGAACCGAACAAAGACGGAAAACAAACGGCGGAAGAAAACAACTCGGTTCTAGCAAGTTGAAACTAGGTCAAATTTTTCCGAGGCAAAACTTGTTTAAGTTGTTTAGATGGAACGGCGGTTTCAAAACGAAACTCCAGGCGTTTGAATCACCTGATTCCGATAAACGAGCGAGAAGATAAACTAGAACGAAGATCGGATCTGAGATCGCGATCGCGGAATAAATCCGACGAAAAGAAAGAGACGAACGGTTAAACGAACAGGCGTCGTTAACCGGGAATAATCGGTGATCACGTTCGTTGAGACGAATGGTCCGAAAGAAGAACGTAAACCGATCTAGGGTTTTTCGGAAAAGAAACTGAAAAAGAAAACGGAAAACCGATCTAGGGTTTCGGAAAAGAAACCGAAATGAAGAATCGGAGAGAAAAACCGCAAAAGAAAATCGGAATGGTTTCTTTTAAAAGAACCGAACCGCGGGGGAAGAAAAAGAGAGGCGTGGGGCTACCTCCGGCGAGGTGGGGCGAACGGTGGCGACGGCGGCGTGCTAGGGCGGCGGCGGCGGCGCTATAGGGGCGGCGGCGGCGGGTGAGGGGCGCGGGTGGGGCGCGGCTTGGGGAGGCGCGGGGTGGTGTGGGGCTTGGTGTTTGATTTGATGTTTTGGAGGGGGGTGTTGGTATTTATATAGGTGAGGGAGGGGGGGATTTACTTGGGGTAGGGGACAAGAAATAGAGTAGGAAAAGGAAAACGAAACAAAGGAAAAAGGGCTAGCCTAGAGTCCTAGAGGGACTCGGCTAAGAGGCGAGGCGGCGGCCTGGCGCCTGGCGCCTGGCGCTGGCGCACGCGCCCAGGGAGGCTGGGGTGGTGGCCGGCGGGCTGGGCCTTTGGCCCGGCTGGCCTGGCGGGAGGCTCCTTTTTTTAACTGGTTTTTCGCGCGCAGAAAACAAAAGAAAAACTATCTAAACGAACTCCGAAAAATCTAAAGTAAATTTTCCCCGGTTCCTAAAAATGAGTCGAACAAAATGAACTTTTCTCCGGGCCTAAAATGCAATTTTTGAAAACACGCATTTTTCCCTATCCAAGAAAAACAAACAAACACCGGAAAACGAAATTTGATCTATTTATTAAATCTTAATTTTTCCTATATTTTGGGAAAGTCATATTATTCCCTCTCTCATATTTTGATATCGGAAAAATAATTGAAGATGAAATAAATAAATCAAATGATCCTCTTTTCAAATTCGAGAAAACTCTCAAATATGAAAATAACGAAATCTCCAACTCTCTTCGAAGGTCCTTGAGTTGCGTGAAATTTCTAGGATCGACCAAAAATGCAAGAAAATAAGATATGCATGATGATCTAATGTATAACATTCCAAATTGAAAATTTGGGATGTTACACTTATACACTTGTTCATGTTACATCGCCAGGCCAAGAGTTAAGGCGGTTATCGAACCTTCTCGGTTGCCGTGACCCAGAATATGATGAACCATCTGCCTCTAGGTCTGGCACACCATCAGACCCCTTATCTCACCATGAGGGGGACGATGTGAGTTCCTCACATGCTTATCTGGACGATGAGAGTTCGGTCACCCAAGAGGTACAACTAATCTTTTAGATGTAATTCTCACTTGATTGCGACATCGGTCTTTACCATATTGTTTCATTGTGTGATAGGCTGATGAGATTGATGACGACATTACTTTGGCGGAAGCTCAAGTTCGGTCCGCATACATGTTCAAGCGTAGGCAGCCTGTACGTCGGTATACGCCCACCGACTTTGACAATATAGGCAACCCAAAGGTGGTCCCAGGGAGCTCACGGATGGCGAGCTTGGATGATGAGACGGATGAGGAAGTGGAGGCAGAGGAGCCTCGTCCTAGCAGGAGGAAGAAGATTGCCAGCAGGCGTGGAACCAGGAGCCCGCGCACAAGGCATTAGTGCTTGTCGTTTTTATTATGAAATTGAACCTGTCGCCATTTCTGGTTGATGAACTTGTGAGGTTTTGTGATGTGTTGGTGAACACTTAGTAGTGTGGTACTTATGTTTGCGAACTTGTAGTAGTATTTGAATTGTCCTAAATGATGTGATGTTGAAGTTATTACTTGTGTTTGTTCAGTTTCTGCAGTTTACGGCACTGCACTATCCTTTTGAATTGAAGTTGCTGCCAAAAGAGCTTCCGTTTCTGCAGTTTAGCAGTTAACAGCAGTGCAGCACCCAGGTGCCAGGCGCTGCACTATACTGTGCAACACCCAATGGTCAGGCATCACACAGTATAGTGCAGTGCCCAGGCCTCAGGCGCTGCACATCTGGATGTGGATCCAGAGAGCAACAGAAGCTTTGCAGCAACATTTCTTGCCAAAAAAATTTGAAGTTAGTGTGCAGCGCCTAATGGTAAGGCGCTGCACTATACTGTGTGACGCCTAACTGTTGGGCGTTGCATAGTATAGTGCAGCGCCTAAGGCATTGGTGCTGCAGTGCTGTTAACTGCAAAACTACAGAAACAGAAGCACTTTTGGTAGCACTTTCAATTCACTTGAACATCACAACACTTATAATAACTTGAACTACATAGCAATTTGAAGAAACACAAGTAATATGCCGATGGGTTCATCACTTAAGACAATTCAAACATTACTACAACTTCGCAAACACAAGTAGCACACTACTAAGAGTTCACCAACATATCACATAACCTCACAAGTTCATGACATATTCATTACAAATTTAGGACTACTATGACATAGTTGACGACAAATGGCTTCTTGCCCTAGAAGATAGTTCATGACAAATACGGCATGTATGCATCCGGTTCCATGAGAAGTGCACCGAAGCGAAGTCCCTACTGAGTCGAGCAAGGCCATTTCCCCTTCTTGTCACGTGCCTCATCCTCCTCTTGCGCCTGCGAGCCTTTGCAAGCTTTATTGCCCTATCCTCCTGACGAGCAAGTTTCGCTTGGCGTGCCCTCTCCTCCTGTCGTTTCTTCCGCTTGATGAAAGCGCAACCTTCGTGTTGGTGGCCATCGTTTGAGGTTCCTCCAGGCTCTTTCACTTCATACTTCCACTCGTTGTCGTCATATAGAACATCTTCTTGGGAATCTTCCTTTCGTGATTGAAGTTCCAACCATTCTTCAACCTTTGGCGGGAAATTATACTTGTGCTTTTCCTTGTTCTCACCAGCAATCTGCTTATCCGTCTCCATTGAGTACTTTAAAAAGTACACATTCATCTTGTCAAATGTGTATTGAACTATTGTTGTCACGGGTAATGCACGTACACCCTTGAACACCTTATTGAAGCATTCTGCCATGTTTCTTGTCATTTGACTGTACCTCCGGCCATCTTCATCGAAAGCACGTGCCCACTTATTCCTTTATACAATGTTCCTATTGAGAAAGTCAAGACCACCGGGATCAAGTTTCTTGTGTGTGACCAATGCATTGTACAAGTTGGCAAACTGCCTGTTGGAGAAAGCGAGACAACAATCTTGAAGATCATCGGCCAACTCCTTGATACCATATGCCATATAGAAGTTTGCACAAAAGTGCCTCATGCACCATTGATGGTGCAACTTTGCATGTTTGGAAATGTCAACAACCACCACGTTTAGAATCCCTGGATGGCGATCCGATATGACACAAATTTCCCTGTCAGACGGTAATACCCTTGTTCTCAATTGACGCAAGAACCACTCCAAGTTATCATTGTTCTCCACCTCAACCAAAGCGAAAGCCAAAGGCAACACCCGGTTATTGGCATCACTTGCTATTGCAACCAAAAGAGTGCCCTTGTATTGTCCGGTCAAGAACGTGCCATCAATGGTGATGACGGGCTGACAATGCTCAAAAGCCCTCACGCATTGCTTAAAGGCCCAAAATGCACGACCAAATACTCAGACGTCCCTCCCGTTGTGAATCAATGTTTGGTTCCCATGAGGCTCAACCACATGAACCATGCTCGGGTTTGTAGCGGCCATAGCTAGCAACAACCTAGGGAATCAGTTGTATGCTTCCTCCCAATTGCCATATAACATCTTGAATGCGGCTTGCTTCGCCTTCCATGCCTTGCTGTACTTGATCTTGTAATGAAAGATGGCTTTCACAATGTCAATGACACTCTTAATGCTCATTGTTGGAAGTGTGGATATTTGGTTGGAAAGCCTGTAAGCGATGAACTCGGATGTGAGTTGTCTATGTTGTTGGTACACAAGCTCGCCATCCGCATTCTTGTGCCGGCACATGTGATTTGGTAGACAACTCACTATGCGCCAAGTGGGACCTCCTTTCCATGGCCTTGCATGCACAATCCATGGACATCTTGGCACTTCACATTTAACCATGTAACGCACATTGACGTCCGAGTTGGCCACTCTATGTGGACGATAATGCGTAACCGAGTAGTTGTCGAGCCACATCTTCAATTCCAAGAAAGAATCAAACTCACAACCGGGAAATATCCCGTTCTTGCCATCTTCCAAATCATGGTGAGAACTTGGCCTAGCTCCAAGAGATATACATTTGCCACCATCCACAACGGCTTCATCCGCAAGACTAAGATCCTTGAACAATGGTGTCTTGTGATCCCGCCCGAATACCTTCTTGAATGCTTGGGCGTCCTTCGGCGTGACCCCTCCTCATCAACTTCTTCATCAGGACCATCGTCATCCGAGTCCGATGCATATGCACGGGAAAAAGGGATGGATTGGTCCATTGTCTCTTGCACATGATATTGGTCGAGAGCACCCACATTGTTGTCATGGAGATCAACTTCGTTGTCGTCCTGCTCATACTCATCATTCTCCTCTTCAAAAGCTTTACTACAAAAAAATACACTTCCGTGATGATACGTGTTTGTCACAGTAGGTCACGTTTTCTGTCATAAATGTACATCCATGACAAATTTATGACAGAATCAAGATAGTCATACCTGTGCTATTTTAGAAGTGTTCCATGACATTACCAAAATTATCATCACGGAAGTGTCCACTTCCATGATGATAAATCGCGTGTCACAGAAGTGCTTTCGTCAAGGGTGACCGACACGTGGCATCCACCGTAACGGAACGCCGTTAAGCTATCGGGTCTAGTTTTGGATCCGATAACCCGTTAACAGCCCAGACCAATGGGGATTTTCCACATGTAAAATCATCATTGGCCGAAGAAAACACGTGTCAGCTCCGTGTTGGCACAGGTGTCACTCATCCAATGGGTGAGATGCGCCTATGATATGTTAACACGTGGACCGGCCCAAAAGTGGCCCATAAAGTTTAAATGGGCCGGCCCAACTAAAGGCCCACAAGATTTTGCAGACCATAATGGGCCGACCCAGCTAAAGGCCCACAAGATTTTGCGGGCCATAATGGGCCGGCCCAGTTAAAGGCCCACAAGATTTTTGCGGGGCATAATGGGCCGGCCCACAAGATTTTTGTGGACCATAATGGGCCGGCCCAGCTAAAGGCCCACGAGATTTCGATGATATTAATGGGCCGGCCCAACTGTAGGCCCACAAGATTTTGAGGACCCTAGTAGGCCGGCCCATTAACTGGCTGCCACGTTCCGGGCCTAATAATGGCCCTTATGAGATCCCGCCCATTAAAAGCCTACCACGTTCTGGGCCAAATTACGACCTAGATCAGGTCCGACCCTTTAAGAGGCTTTGGGCTAAATTATGGCCCATATCAGATTCGGCCCGTCAACTGGACGCTATGCTTTTGGGCCCATTTGCTAAAGGCCCATTTAGTAATTCGGCCTGATATTAGTTTCGGCCTGTTAAGGGCCCGTTTAACATTTTGGCCCTATATTAATTCCGGCATGTTAAAAGCCCGTCATATAGTTGGAACTAACTACGACCCGGTTTGCATCCGGCCTGCTAGCAGCCGATAATCTGATTGGGCCAAACAAGGGCCGAGACAATTTTGGCCTGTTATAAGCCCATGATTTGATTGGCACATTCATGGCCCGGGGTCTATTTCGGCCTGCTGCTGGCCCGTGAGCTGTTCGACACGTTTCAGGCCCAACCTACTTTTCAGCCTCCTAAAGGCCCATTGAGTTTTCTTGGGAAAATAGGGCCGGCGGTTTACTCAACCTATTAAAGGCCCGAATCTACTAGTGGGCCAGTTTACATTTAGGCCTGTTAACGGACCAAGATGACGAGGCCCATGATGCGAATCATACAGGTGATTTGCATGATGGCCGTTTGGCTGGTTTACTACGAAGACAGGATATATATACAGTAAAATAATTGCAGCATCGTGAATAAGAAAAAAACCTAGACTATACAATAAAGAAATTATGACATATTACATCCACTGGGCATGAAAGTTCTCCACTATGATAATAAAGCACAAGCACACAGCGGATTACATACACTGGGCATCAAAGATCGCCACCAGTGCAACTAAACATGCTGACAAAATAATATACAAAACCGACATCACTTCAATAAAGTTCAAGAAAGGTTAGCCCTGCTCGGGAGCTGCAGCGCAAGTAGCTGAGCAAGTTGGTGAGACCGCACTTGTTTGACACTTATATCCTCCTCACTCCAAAAGATAAACAAGCAGACAGATGACAGGTTTTGCACATATAAGTATCAGTGCTGACAATTCATCACATTTCTTACTGACGAATAAAGTGACACAATTTAAAATAGCATTAACACAATATGGTATTGTTTAGGTAAGGACATGGCAGGAAATGACATTGTAAAGGAGTTGGCAGCTTCACGACACCACTGGATTATAGATCAAGAACTCATAAGTATCAATGCTTAGTGTGCTGTCAATTTATCCCATTTCAAATTGGCAAAATAAGATCACTTGCTCTGTATAGTTTAATTTACATGGTATGAAGAAGGAACTTGGTTGTACAACTGAAAACTTAAATTGAGAAGGACAAACTTTTGTTTATGAACCGGAGTACATAATAAACTTTAAACATGCAATTTGATGCGAACACCAAAAATAAACAACTGTTGCAGTCATGCCTAACCAAGTATACACAACAAAGTTTGAAGGCTTGAGAAGGACAAACTTACATTATTGGTGAAGGCAGGCTCTATAAAGCCCTTGTCCATGCTGATGGGGGGGGGGCAATTCAAGAAGTTTACCATAGAATCTTCTTCATAAGCATTGCCTTTATTCTACATTTTGTTAAGAGTAAATATAGATGTGACAATATAAGAAAAAATGGAGAATATTTAAGATAAGATGAAGAGTGATGATACATAACCAAGTAGCTATAAATGTATGTACAGCGATACCGGCAAAAGGTACAGCCAAGAGCAATGCAGAGCTAAACTTCTTCAGTACCATCGGTGTTATCCAACCTTATGGTAAGAGTAAATATAGATCTTATGTGTAGAAAATGGAGGGCAAAGGAAAATAAGCTGCAGAGTGATGGTACATGAACAACTACCTGTCAATATATGTACACTAATAAAGGACAACAGGTACTTACAAGAACAATCCAGAGCTAAAAAAATTCATTGGCATTGGATATATTCTACACTAATGTAACCATTCATATAGATCAAATAATTTGGGGCAAACAACTGATAAGCAAGCTATCATTCATACTGCTGTCACATAATGAACTAGGTATGTGTGCAATTACAGTGATACAGGACAACAGGTACTAACAAGAGCAAAGCAGCGGGCATCATATTTGCGATATCATATCGTTCTTTTCAAACCGGAATTCTTTTTCGAGCAGATTTCCTGCAAAAAAGATCTGTAAGGCACATGCGGAAAAGTAGAAGTTCAAATTGTCATGCGATATCATAGACAGTACCTCATCCTCGGAACGAGACCAGTGCATAACAAGGTTTTTCCATTCAATGTCTTCTAAATTTAGCACAGAATACTTCACCAGAAATTCGTTTATAGACTTGCCATCAAAGTGTGATTTCCTCAGGTAACACCGATACTGCTGCAATGCTTCCTTGAAAAGCGCAAGCAAGCTTTGCTCGTCATGACTATCCAGATTGACCCTCGCCTACTTACAACAATGTAATGTAAATCATTGATGTGTTCAATCAGCAGATAACAGGAAAATAATCACCATGAATAATAGCACTTACACGTAAGTGGGACAGGAAGATGTGAAAATGGTGTTTGTCTTCACTATAATCTTCCCATGATGGGAATATATGCACGTAGTCCCTAACAACATTGAAAGCATTGTCTTTTAAACTAGGAATAACTGGAATGGGGTTCCAATCTGCAGGAATTGGCCGTCTCTGTAGTTGAGATAAGTCTTCGACCGGTGGACTTGCCGTACTTTTTGCTGGAGTGGGATTTTTCTGTGGTACGGCTGGTGCTATGGCAACTGAAATCGGCATACCTTTTGCTGGAGTGCAGGTCCTGTGTGGTGCAGCTAGTGGTGTGGCCAGTGAAGTATGGGTACAGTCTGTTGGAGTCGGTCCTACGTATTGTGTCACTAGTTGTACAGCCAATATAATTGGAGTGCTGTCTGATTTCTCCAACACAACCACATTTTCAAGGACTTTGCTGGTGCTCCTTCAGGTTCGGTAATCACCCTCTTCCTTTTTGATGTCTGATGCACAAGAACAACATTTGAGTGGAAACATATGGTATGATGACAGATGAAATATTATTGGTAATGGATGGGCATGGCATCCCGACATATATGATGAGTAAACTAAGCAGATGGCGGTGCAACAAAGTAGAAGAAATGCAAGACAACATATGCAAGATACGCACAATCAATAAAACCTTGCCAAATTAGATCAGACACCTTGATGGGTGAACAGGACAGGCCATCTGCCTTTGACTCCTCGAGGTTAGAATAGTCATTAGGATCATATTCTGAACAAGAATCAACAGGTGGTGAGTGTATGAGTTTCATTGCATCCAGAATGGCACTCAATGCCTTGGTGCCAATTTTGTAAGTCATTGCGGTGTTTAGCTTCAAGAGTGGACTGCTGCTAGTGCGACACAAAGCAGCTACACAGATCATAGTGTAGATATAACGGGAAAACCGTAAGCATGAGAGTAAAATCAGCAAAGTGGAACTTGCTGGAATATATGTGCTAGTATTGCCAGTACAGCTAGAAAGCCTTCGGATACCAGCTCTCTTCAACTGAAGGTGCGGTACTGTTAATATCAGTGTAATTCTCAAAGGCGACACACCTCCCTGCATTTCCTTGCTATTCTTATAGGATTCAAGTGGGCAGGCCACTACAAATCCTATTCCCATGTTTACAAAATCCTACGAATCAAAGAGGCCTGACGAGTTCAAAGTGTCCATATCAACCGACCATATAGACCTCTACACTGCAAATGTCCCTGCTCATATTCACTACAAGGAACATATTGTACTACTATCATACTCCCTCCGTTCCAAAATATAAGTCTTGGTAGAGATTTCCACTATGGATCACATGCATATGTATCCAGATACATTTTAGAGTGTAGATTCACTCATTTTGCTCCATATGTAGTCCATGGTGGAATCTATACAAAGACTTGTATTTAGGAATGGAGAGAGTACTTATTAAAGAAGAACGGAAGAGGAACATGCTAAAGAAGAGCAAACGGATTTTGGATAATAAAATGTTTGTTGCGCAGTCCCACACATGATGAGCCAGAGCGCATTAAGAAAGCAACTCCCTGCTGTCTCTCTATATGTGGTGCACGTGCTTTTTCGAAAGTAAAGCAGGAACATTAGCTTACCAATTAAATGTTATCTATTTTAGTAATATCAGCATCATATCAGATTTGTACTTGAGCAACAAGTTTGGAATTATGAGTGGCACGATGTTTAGCTTGATGGATTCAGGAGCAGTGCTAAGCAGGTACGATGATGGTACTGAATATAAAGGCATGTCTGCATTTGGGTCAGTCGATCATTTCAGGCGGTTGGATGAAGATCCTACGTCTCCTAACCCTTCTTGTTCCTCGTCTCTGATTCTTCCCATACACAACACCGCGCGGGCCGCTGGCCGGACCATCGGCCCCCAGCGCCTGTGTTCCTCTACCACCCCCACCCCCACCCCGCCCCCACCCGCGTCGAGTTTTCTTCATTCGGTGAGGCCCCACCACCGCCCCCGACAACCAAAGTCCCCACCCGAGCGCCTTCGTTCGCATCGGCGAACTCCGGCGAGCTCTGAAAAATCGACTGGCCCAATTTTGAAATTTAGTCTAGTGTGATTTAACTAGTGTGGAATATAAAAGGCGAAAACCATAAGCATTGGGAGTATAGTGTTGAGCGTGCCATGGCGGATCTGAAGGTGCAAACCGGACAAAAGCAACTTCGCAACCAATGTTTGCTCTCAACTAGCAAGTAAGTGATGGACAAGAAATCAGAGTAAAGCAGTGGCGATCTATTTTCTTGCTGCGATAAATAAGTTGAGCAGATACGAAAGAGTACCGCCTCTAGTGCAGCGCCGTGTATGCATCTGCTGAGAATTTGACGGTGTCGCGATAGCGATGGCTGTCGGCGGCGTGGAAGCAGATCTAGGAGGGTAGACGGTGGCGGCGGGGTGCGGTGGACGAGACGATCGTAAGAGTGGCGCCGGCAAGGTGGACGACGGTGGGGATGAAGCGAGAGGACGGGATGCAAGGATCCCGATCCGAAGCCGTGGATGAGAGAGGTCGATCTCTTGTAATGGACAGCGGTGTCGGGGTATCAGCTCCGGCATGGTGGAGGAGGACGGCGGTGGTTGGGGTGGCAGACAGAGGAGGCTGCAGTGGAGAGGGTGTTTTGGCGCCCACGGAGTACGAATGGGGAAATGGAGGTGGAGAGGAAGGGGGGATGTCGGTGTCAAAACCGGCGGATCTCGGGTAGGGGGTCCCGAACTGTGCGTCTAGGCCGGATGGTAACAGGAGGCAGGGGACACGAAGTTTTACCCAGGTTCGGGCCCTCTCGATGGAGGTAAAACCCTACGTCCTACTTGATTAATATTGATGGTATGGGTATTACAAGAGTTGATCTACCATGAGATCAGAGAGGCTAAACCCTAGAAGCTAGCCTATGGTATGATTGTTGATGTGTATGTTGTCCTACGGACTAAAACCCTCCGGTTTATATAGACATCGGAGAGGGTTAGGGTTACATAGAGTCGGTTACAATGGTAGGAGATCTGATTATCCGTATCTTCAAGCTTGCCTTCCACGCCAAGGAAAGTCCCTTCCAGATGCGGGACAGAGTCTTCAATCTTGTATCTTTAGCCCGGGAGTCCGGTGGAAGGTATAGTTCGGCTATCCGAACACCCCCTAATCCAGGACTCCCTTAGTAGCCCCTGAACCAGGCTTCAATGACGACGGGTCCGACGCGCAAATTGTCTTCGGCATTGCAAGGCGGGTTCCTCCTCCAAGTACTTCATAGAAGATTTTGAACACAAAGATAGTGTACGGCTCTGTAAAATAAGTTTCCACATATTGCCATAGAGAGAATAATAATATTACCACAAATCTAATCTGCTTACGTATTCCGTGGCGCGACACGCCACGACCAAGCCTTATCCGAGTCGTTCAATTACCCACCTCAACGTGTCATGCGAGGTGGTTTCCTTGGCATGTCTTGTTAAAGCAGAGATCGTGTCCCCTTATCACGGGATTCTCATCAACACGGGCGTGGGTAACCCAACCGCTTCTAGAACTCCTAGATCATAGGCAAGTCCAAACGGACACGGGGAGGACGCTTGATATCCACCCTTCTTTATAAAGGGGCAAAGCTTCTACTTTTCCCTCCCGTGCTCAATCGAATCCTTCCCCCACCTCAAGCTCAAACGCCCGAAGCTCAGGTCAGGTGCTCCGAACCTTCAGTCATGTCCGGATCCAGCCTTCAAGGCCGATGGATGCCCTCCTCCGTCTCGGAAGAGGACATCAAAAAGTTGAGAGAGGCCAGGTATCTGACCGCCGAAATATCGCATCGGCTGCCTCCCCGGGGGCAGGCCGTCCCCTCTCCCAAACCCAACGAGTGCGTCGTGTTCATCCCCCACTTCCTCTGAGGTCTAGGTTTTGCATTGGATCCTTTCGTCAGGGGCTTGATGTTTTATTACGGGCTAGACTTCCATGATCTAGCTCCGGACTCCTTCCTGCATATCACGACTTTTGTTGTCGTATGCGAGGCCTTCCTCCGGGTTACCCCCCACTTTGGTTTATGGCTCAAGACCTTTGAAGTAAAGCCGAAGATGATCGAGGGGCAACATGCAGAGTGTGGAGGCGCCTCAATACGCAATATGGCAGGAGCTTCGTGGCCCAAAGGTTCCATCCCAGAGGTGTCTGCATTGTGGCAACAGGAGTGGTTCTACATCACGACTCCTAGAAGCGCCAAGTGGGCGGCCGCCCCCGTTTTTCGCTCGGGCCCTCCGCCACGACTGATGTCATGGATCAGCAGAGGACTGAGCTGGGGTCCAGCCAAGGACGTGCCCTTATTACAAAGCCGTATTCGAGATCTCTTCGATGAAGATCTCAGTTTGGTCGCGGTAATACAAGTTATGTTGTACCGTCAAGTCCAGCCTTACAAACGTCGGCCCCTTCGCTTGTGGGAGTTCAATCCCGAGGGTCCCCGTGCCATTCAAAATTTTCTCGGCCTGACGCACGAGGATATGTATAAGTTATTCTTCGGACCTCAAGTAGAGTGTCCGGAATTCACCGAGGACGTGGGCCTGAATAGTAACCGCGCCGCCGAACAGGTAAGGAATCTTCCGGCCGAACATATTATCTCTCCTTCATTACGAAGTTATTTCTGAGAGTTTGCTTTTTCGACCAGGACTGGCTAGCAAAGGCGAAGTTGATTCAGTGTTCGGCCCCCCTCCCTAAGAGTTTGGAGAATCCGGTATTGGAAAAGATGCTCCAGGCTGCACCTTGCCCGGATCCCTTGAAGGAAGACACTATGGAGGATAATACGGGCGGATGCGGGCCCCCAACGCTGCCTATTCTAACCGAGGGAGCGAGCGTCTCCGTGAAGGAAGATGACCGGAAGAGGAAAAGGACCGCGCCCGGGAATTCGGAAGCCGAAGCTTCCAAACGGGAGAAGAAATCTTCCGCCGGGGGCCCTACCTTGGGGGGTGCTGCTGCCACACAAAGTCCGCGGGGGGATCAATTCTCTCGGGAGTCATAAGTGACCCGAAAACTTTAATAGTACAAATATGCCATCCCTTTCTTCTGAGAAAATAACCACCGCATACATTTGTGTAGTTCGGGCCTTAGCCCCTCTCAAATGAGCTCGTCTTCAGGGGATCTTCTTCCAGAGATGATGGAGAGCGAGATGCCTCCTCCGGCCTCCTCCGCTCTGGAAGCGGGCGACCCTGAAGTGTCGTCGCGGAGGGCCTCTCTGAGTTCGAATAGGCCAGAAGGTGATCCTATTGATCCCCGAGGCTCCCCGTGTCCGGCTCTCGAAGAGAGTGGACAAAAGAGTCCGACGCGGTCTAGTGTGCGATCGGACGTTCTGAGGGAGTTGGTGGGGCGAGCGGCCATCTCAGACGATCATCGTGTGCTGATGAATATGGTGATGGAGAGGATATCGTCCGCCGAAAGCGGATTGCATGAAGCTTTTATGAGTCTACTGACAGGCTTTGAGGTACGTAAAAAAGGAATGTGTAATAGTCCTGCACATGCTAGGTGTGCCCTGTGTATATAGTAGCCCTTGAGACTCTGGTTGTCGTCGGAAACAATGACGAACGGAGAATCATATTCCCAGGTAATAACCATACTGCCTTTATGTGCAGGAGATGGAAGCTCCGGTGGCCATCCGGACGAGCCAGTTTGCCCGTTTAGAACGGCGGTTGGATGCGGCAGATGCCGACATCGAGCTTGTTAACAGAAGGCTTGACGAGGCGCAGGGTAAGTATCCTTGTATGGTAAACGCCAAATAGGAAGAGTATGATGCCAGTGTTTTTAACATGTTATGACTGCAGATGGAGCTGCCACTGTTGAAGCCTTGCAGGCAGAACTTGCCCGAGCCAAGGAACAAGCAAGATTGGGTAATGCGGCTGCTTTGAAGGCGTCCGAAGAGTTGCGAGACGAGAAGGCCGCACATGGCGAGAGCCAGAAGAAGATGGCCAATATGGCCGTAGAGTTAAAAGCCGCCATAGACCGTTGCCGGGCTCTTGAAAAGGAAAACCAGGCAAAGGCATCGGACCTTGAGAAGGCTGCTATAACGGGAAAAGACCTCCGCTCTGCTATGAGGGTGAAGAGGGAGGAGCTGCGGGAAGCCGGGGATATTGCAGCCGGGAAGTCCTTTATGCTGCAGAGGAAGTACGGAGATCCACGGTATGCCCCTCTGGATCGGCTGTGGAGTTCGGAGGATGCGTATATGGATTTGGCGGCGAGCGCTGCCGATGCGGCCAAGTACTTCCAGAGTCATACGGACCGCGAAGTAGACCATCTGTTTTGGAAGCAATTCCTTTCTCCCGAGTGTCCGCTTTCGTTGACGGACCAATTAGCCGAATGGGCCAAACTGAATAGGTTCTCCGGACTCTCCATGAGGTCTGTTGTGGATCAGCTATGGCCTGGAAGGTCAAAACCGAGCAGCTATTTCAGCTTGGTGCAGCAGGTCCTCGATGTGGTGCCGCGCATAAATGCGATGAAGAGGTCGGCGTGCATAGAAGGCGCACGGATGGCCTTTGCCCGTGCTAAAGCATACTGGGCAGAGATGGATGCTACCACTGTTGCAGCGCAGGATTCGGCCATAGGTCGAAGGGCTGATGAGCACTACTTTGAGGAAGTATTTGAGGGTGCTCGTTTGATAGAGACCCAGTGCTCAAAAAATATTATGTTTGAGTGACATGTAATCTCATTGTAAGTGAAATGCTTTTATAAATTTTTATGAGGCTACTTTTATACTTTTGCCTGAAAGTAATGTGATGCCTCTTGGGTGGTCGTTTATGTATACATGAGTATAACCTGAAAGATTGCAGTCGTCGGCTTCAACCCCCACGCATATAATGCGGAGGTGTTCGCAGAAACACGCGTTCACACTTAACCCAATATCTTGGTCCTATTAAGGAGGTGATAGCGGAGCGAGCGAGGCTACCGGACTATAATGCTTTAACACTTTCACTTAGCCATAGGAGTTTGACAGTGGGGCTACTAGATAGCCCCTAGTGGCTCCGCACTCTCCCAATCCCGGGGTGCGTATATGCCTGGCCGGAAAGCGGCCCTTCATTAAAGCGGAGGAATTCTAACATTCCCATGAGTCATCGAGTGGTTGACCAGTCTCACGCTAGATCATGACAGTCAGTTTTCGGCTTTCTCTACTGAGGTGCTCGTCCGGATAAACCAGGGCACAATCGCAGTAGTTCTCCTGGTGCTACCTTAGCCGGTAAAGCAGAACGTAAGGCACCAAAACGCAGGAGCCGGGCAAACCCAACATTTAACCAAAGACAATGATTCGGAGCTGATGCATATAGAGCCAAACTCGCGACGCAGAACACTCCCTAAGGTATTCGGTCTTTGTGGTATAAACCGGGCCTGAAGAATGGCCTTTGTAAGAAGCCCCTTGTGTCCAGGTACGTGCATTGTTCTGGCGTGGCCACATGCCAAGACGTTAGCATCCTACTCAACAGTGGATATGTATCAACAAGAGACAGTAAAAAAGGTTTACACAGTTAATCTAAAAAGAATCCTTGGGTCGGGTCCCTGCTGCACGTCTGCGCCTGTGTCTCCGTTGTGCTGTATCCTAGACGGGTGTAGCACGATGATCATCTGTAAAAGAGAGGAATTTAGGTGAAAAGGTTGTCGTGCAAAAGGATAGTTTTCTAAAGAAACCATGTATAATTCAAGATAAGAAGAAATCGCCACTCGTCTGTGTGTGTTGAGCCCCTTGTACTTTTGAAAGATAGGAGTGTGACCGTTTATTCAATATGAGTAGAGGTGTAGGACTTGATTAGTTGTGACTGAGGTCTTGACGACCTATTGGATGCTTTTGCTGGTCCAGGCGCCTTTATTGTGCGGCTGCCAAGGCAGCCTCACTCTCTTCGGCGCGCAGAGATCGCTTGATACTTCCATGCACTAAAATGATGCCACTAGGACTGGACATCTTGAGTGTTAGGGAGGCGTAGTGTGGTATTGCATTAAAGCGAGCGAAAGCTTCGCATCCGAGTAGTGCTTGATAGCCACTTTTAAACGGAGCGACGTGGAAAGTTAAATGCTCGCGACGGAAGTTATCGGGGGAGCCGAATATAACTTGTAGTAGGAGGGAGCCCGTACAACGAGCCCCTAGGCCTGGTGTTACTCCTTTAAAGGTAGTATTGCTATGGCGAATTTGTGTTGGGTCTAACCCCATCCCGTGGATTGTATCTTGATATATTAGGTTTAGGCTACTGCCGCCATCCATCAAGACTCGTGTGAAGTGGTATCCGCCAATTATTGGGTCTAATACCAGGGCAGCCCATCTTGCATGCCGGGTACTTGATGCGTAATCGCGATGGTCGAAGGTGATCGGTTGGGACGACCAGTGGCGGGACTTCGCGGTGACAGTCACTTGGGTATATTTTTCAGGGAGTGCCGCATTGTTTTTTCTCTTGATCACGTGTAACACGTTTACTGTTTTGACTTCGGGTGGAAATTTCTTTTGTCCCCCCTTGTCTTTCTTGGGAGGGTCGTCCTCGTCTTCACTTGGTGTATCCTCCCCCTTGTGTATGGCGTGAAGCTTGTCGGACTTCTTGAAGACCCAACATTCTCTGTGGGTATGATTAGCAGGTTTGCTAGGGGTACTATGGATCTGACATACTTGGTCCAGGATTTTGTTGAGGCTGGAAAGTTCATCCCTGGTGCCTTTGGAGGGCTCCTTTTGGTTTGACCGAGGGACTTTGAATCCGGCGTTTACTGCCGTGCCCTTTGTGCTGTCTTCTTTATTCCGGCGTTTGTTATTGCTGTTGCGCCATGATTTCCCGTTTCCATCTCTAACTTCAGATGTATTGGGGTCGCTGGTGCTGCATCTGGCTAGCCAGCTGTCCTCACCCGCGCAAAAGTGGGTCATGAGGTTTGTTAATGCGGCCATCGTTCTCGGCTTGTTTTGGCCGAGGTGTCTGGCGAGCCATTCGTCGCGGACGCTGTGCTTGAAAGCCGCTAAGGCTTCGGCATCCGGACAGTCGAGAATCTGGTTCTTTTTAGTAAGAAACCTATTCCAAAGCTTTCGGGATGACTCTCCAGGCTGTTGAGTTATGTGACTCAGGTCGTCCGCATCCGGAGGTCAGACATACGTCCCTTGAAAGTTTGCCCGAAAGGCGTCTTCGAGATCTTCCCAACTTCCAATGGATCTTTCGGGGAGGCCTTTGAGCTAGTGACAAGATGGCCCTTTGAGTTTGAGAGGTAAGTACTTGATGGCATGGAGATTATCCCCTCGAGCCATATGTATATGGAGGATATAGTCCTCAATCCAGACTCCAGGGTCTGTTGTTCCGTCGTATGCCTCTATGTTTACGGGCTTGAATCCCTTTGGGAATTCGTGGTCCAGCACCTCATCGGTGAAACATAGGGGGTGTGCGGCACCCCTGTAGCTGGGTGTGTCGTGTTGTTCGGATGTTTGTTGTGTTGCATTGTATGCTGGGGCGCGCTTGCGTGGTCCATAGATGGTTCTTGTTGCACGGTCCTTTGGGTGCAAGCCCTCGCATGGGTCGCGTGTTGTATTGTGAGCAGCGTTGCATGCCGTTCTGCGGTGGTAGAGGGGTCGTTTATCCGATCGGGTGGCTGCTTTGATATTTGGTTGTGGGGGGTCTGAGGCCTCCTCATCGAATTCAGGTAGCAGCTTCCGCTTGGGGTAGCTCTTGGAGGGGCGATTGTCGCTGTACCTTGCTACGGTGTTGAGTATCTTGCTCCATCTGAATTGGAGCGTGTCTTGCGCGGCCTTGAGCCTTCGCTTCTGCTTTTTAAGGCTCCTCGCAGTGGCAACGAGCCTTTTACGGGCATTCTGCTGCTCCGGGTGCCTGTCCGGCGTTATGTCGTCCGGACCATTATCCCTGATAGGTTTTGTTTGTTCAGTTTGATTATCCGGATTGCCGTTGTTCGGCAGTGGTTTGCCCTGCTCTAGCGCTCGGTCTGTGTGATCGCTATTTCTGTCGAGGCAGGTTTTGGGGCGGTGCTTGCGTCGCCGCTTTGACTGCTTTTCGAGGAAACAATCCTTCGGTGCATCCCTCCGCTCCTCGTCGTCATCTTTTGGTGCGTCCACCATGTATACGTCGTATGACGAGGTGGCGCTCCAGGGCTCAATAGGCGCTGGTTCTTTATTGTCTCCTTCATCGGCGTCCATACCGTCAATGTCGTCGGAGTCAAAGTCGAGCATGTCGGTTAAATCGTCGACAGTGGCTACCAAGTGGGTGGTGGGTGGGCTTTGAACTTCTCCATCGTTCGAATCCCAACCTTGCTGACCGTAGTCCGTCCAGGGCTCTCCTGATAGAGAGAGAGACTCCAGTGTCTTCAGAATATCGCCGAAGGGCGAGTGCTGAAAGATGTCCGCGGTAGTAAACTCGATGATCGGCGCCCAATCGGATCCGATTGGCAAGGGCGCGGGGGGTTCGGAGTCCAGAGAGGAGTCCGGCTCCTCGGAGTCACGAGTCTCGTGGAGTGCGGGGCTGGTGTTCGGCTCGATCGCCGTTGGGATCTCAGCCCCCGAGGCGGCGTCCAACCGCCCGTCCTCGATCGGCGCGGCCGGCTTCGAACTAGGGGTCGGAGCCGATGCGTGTGCGGCCTCCAGGGCACTGTTCGGCGGCAGAGCTAGATCATGCTCGTCGTGACAGTGCGGCGCGCTCAGCAGTGGTTCGAATCCGTCGAAGATCAAGTCCCTGTGGATGTCGGCCGTGTAGTTTAAACTTCTGAATCTGACCTGACGGCCAGGGGCGTAGCTTTCGATCTGCTATAGATGGCCAAGTGAATCGGCCCGCAGTGCGAAGCCGCCAAAGACGAAGATCTGTCCGGGGAGGAAGGTCTCACCCTGGACTGCATCGCCATTGATGATTGTAGGAGCCATCGGGCCTGACAGTGACGGCACAGAGGAACTCTCAAAGAAAGCACCAATGTCGGTGTCAAAACCGGCGGATCTCGGGTAGGGGGTCCCGAACTGTGCGTCTAGGCCGGATGGTAACAGGAGGCAGGGGACACGAAGTTTTACCCAGGTTCGGGCCCTCTCGATGGAGGTAAAACCCTACGTCCTGCTTGATTAATATTGATGGTATGGGTATTACAAGAGTTGATCTACCACGAGATCAGAGAGGCTAAACCCTAGAAGCTAGCCTATGGTATGATTGTTGATGTGTATGTTGTCCTACGGACTAAAACCCTCCGGTTTATATAGACACCGGAGAGGGTTAGGGTTACATAGAGTCGCTTACAGTGGTAGGAGATCTGATCATCCATATCTTCAAGCTTGCCTTCCACGCCAAGGAAAGTCCCTTCCGGATGCGGGACGGAGTCTTCAATCTTGTATCTTCATAGCCCAGGAGTCCGGCGGAAGGTATAATTCGGCTATCCGAACATCCCCTAATCCAGGACTCCCTCAGGGGAACCATGTCTTTAGGGCGCGCTTGTCTCAAATGCGAGGAAATTTACAAACTTAGCCCCCGTTTCAAATTTCCCACATCACAGCAATATTAGTTGGTTGGGGATAGGACGGTAATCTCGCATACACCAAATATTTGCCGACGAGAGTTTGTTTTTGGCGCCCACCGTGTATGAATCGGGGAGGGAGTCGATTTCGGCCGAGGACACACTGTGTTTTGGCGCCCACCGTGTATGAATCTGGGTGAGAGGCAGTTATGTCACGTTTGAGTGAAATTACAAACTTACCCCTATCGAAACCTATAGAAATTGAGCAGATAGGCTTTACGTGGCAGGGATAGGCAGTAGTAATTTCCATCTTGCAGATTTTGGTTTCGGGCGGTTACTGCGACTTTCCCCGCTTCATTCAAATTTTGCAGAGTGCACGTTTACCGTGCCAACTCAATTCGAATCCCGTTTGTATTCTATTTTTTCCGGGCGGGATCCGTTTTCGATTGGAATAAAATTCTATATACATCGTTTTTTATATATACTTTCAAAATCACAACAAAGAATTCTGCTCCTTTATATGTATAATATGATTTACAAATACAATGATCTCAAAATCATAAGGTTGAATTCAAAAAATTAAACCAAATTATGTTCTACTAAAATGTATGGATCAGTAATATCTACATATTAAATAACATAGATGCACGTGAATTCATATGAGTATGCATGTTTGATAGATCAATTTTGGTTCGAGTATGGATTACATGTATCATCATCTCGAATTCAAATATTTGAATCCCTTTTATGTTCACTCCTTTCATGCCCATCTCTCTCGCATGCATGCTCCTTCATGTAGCTATCACTCTCTTTTCTCCAGCTCACCCGCACGCTCACTTCATGTTTCTCCAATCCTCGCAAACATGGTCTCCCGGCGTCTCCCTTGAGAAGTGTCATACTCTCCCTATCATTATACATTACACGGTTTTCATTATCTCTCATGTCTCTACCATTCTCTCATATCACTAGGTGCCTAAGCTTTCTTTTTCACCGCCACACACAGTCTCCACTCGTCTTTCACTTTGTCTTTCTCTCTATGGGATTCTCTCACACACCCTATATGTCTCTAGATATGAATCATACCACTAAAATTACTCTCTCTCTCTCTCTCCTGTAGACACAACATTTGTTGCGGTCTCCTTTTCGTCTCCATCCCAGGCTGACATTATTCATTTGTTTACCGATCAGACAAACTCCCCCCTCTCTCTCACACACATACACAACTCCTGCTTCCACTCCCCTTCCCGACTACCGTCTCTCTCTCACACACAAAAAACTCTCGCTTTCGCACCCCGTCTCGTATTTCTCTCACCAAACATTTATCGACTAGCCTCTAGATAGGTTTATACACCCGCACACTCGTGCTTCCACTATCGCATACATGTCTCTCTCCCGCTCCTTGTATCTATGTAGATTTTTCTTCCCTTCTTGAGACACGCCCTCTCGATCGTGCGCACACACACTATCGTCTCATTTTAAGCTGATACCTCTCGCACACACACTCTTTGTTTCTTTGTCACACATGCACTCCGTCCTCCTCCTCTCTCCCTCTCTCTCTCACACACATGGGCTTTTTGCAACAACTAGCAAGATGCCCATGCGTTGCACAGAACATGAAGATGCATTTGTATGAGTAGTTTATCTTGTGGGAGAAAAGGATGAATAAGGGAAGGCCTTATTTGCAAGTGTGGAGAGGGGTGTGGGTATCTTTTTGCAAAATTGCCATAGTTTCCTTCCTATCCGTCAGATATAGATCGGACGACCTATATTGCAGGATGGCAAGCACACGATCATCACCGACTATGCTTTTTATAAGAGTAGGGATAAAAAACAGAGTTGGTGATGATGGTGGGCCTGCCATCCTGCAATATAGGCCGTCCGATTTATATCTGACGGATAGGAACGAAACTATGGCAATTTACCCGCACTCCTCTCCACATTTGCAGATAAGGCCTTCCCTCGTTCATCCTTTCCCCCACAAGATCTTGATGTTCCGTGCAACGCACGGGCATCTTGCTAGTAAGAGTAGAAATTAGACATATACCACTTCTCGAATCTTGAAACCAACAACATTCCTCCCTTATCTCATCAAAACCACCAAAGGAATATATTTTGAGTGAAACATAACATTTTTTAGTGATATACGTATTTCAAAACTAGACTTTTTTTCTATCAAATCGGTGAATATGTATTAATCTACTCAGATCGTGTGGCAACGCATTGGCACATTGCTAGTAGTTATTATAATTTTGTGGATACCAGACAAACGGTCGAGTACATATACGAAGAGAAGAGGCGCACGCACGCAGTCGGTCTCTCGCTGTCTCGCACACACGAGTGCTACGTAAAGGCAACGTTAACAAATAAACCCTAAAAACCTAGGTGCACGATTGTTGCATTCGCGGGTACCGAGTACGTGGTGGAGCGCACCTTTGTAGGAATAGTCAGCTCGCGTGATAATTTGATCCATAGGAGTTGATGGTTGGGACCACAGGTGAACGACTTGGAGGCGGTGGCTCGCCAGTTGCCACAGATCGAGTAGTCACGTTTAAAATAGTATCATTTTTTAGCGGGGTTAAGAGTTCCGATTTTCAATGGCGCGTTATAAGTACTAAGTAGTTTTTAGAACGATTGGTATGGAGCGAAAATGGAATTCATAGTACTACCTACTACGTACCTCCTTGGCGTATGGTTGTATGGGTTTATGTTGCGAGATGTTGAACCTGGTAGTTCTAGGGAAAATACTATGTTTAGATTTAGATGTTGGTTTTCAGTAATGAAAATCGGAAGGACCACAAGTGAACGACTTGGAGATGTTGAAACTGTTGAACATGCGTAGGAAGCGAGCAAGGCATGCTTTCACTGTCGCTGATCCACGGGTGTAGATGACGTCGAACTCATCACCGGTGATGGTTCTAACATTGTACTCACCGCCGATCATGGAGATTTGGGATGCCATGGATTTGGGAGGAGGGTTAGGATTAGTGGAACTGCTGTAATGTGAAAGGACGAGACGACTGGGAGCGAACTATTGTAAGGTACTGTATTAGTAGAAGACGAGGATGAGTAGGGCGTGCGAACGGCGTGGGGTTGCTGGCTTGCCCAGCGGATAAACGGCTGCAAGACCCCAAAGAGTTCTCGAGAACTATGCAGGACACACTAGATGTCATGTCTACTAGACCCATATCGCAGGCCTGACGGTATAGCTTCTGCCTGTTCGCACGCCATGCCAGTGCGTGGGTAACTTCACTTAATTTCGCCAACCGTCGCGCCTCCCACGACCTTCGCCTCCCTCGCGCGGTCGCGCCCTTTGAGACTTCCACCGGCTATAAATGAGCAATTTTTTCCTACTCCGCATGCATGATACTCCCTCTGGGCCTTTTTACTTCCGCCAACCATTTGCAAAGTGTTTGACCAAATTTATAAGTACTAAAATTATCAACATCTACAATATTGTTTCTTGTTTTGTGACATATCAACCAATAAGAGATGTGGGTGGTGCATGCTTTTAATGACTTGAGACTGCCAAACATGACGCAGTGGTTAGTTCATATGGGCCCAACAGGGGTCTGTCCCACATGTCAGTGACGCAACTGGACCTGCAGTTAAGTCAATGCAGCTCAGTCCATATCTTACGTAGGTGTGCCATTGCTCGTTATAAATACTGCGCCTCCCATGGCATCGCTATCTCCTCCCCCTCACGTTCATGTTCATCGCTATCTCCTCCCCTCCCTCTCACGTCGACCACCATGGCATCGCCCCCAAGCCCTAGGCGCCCCTTGCTGCACCGCGCGGACGGTCACGCGTCGCCGTTTCATTCCTCGCCGCCACTAGTCGAGGAGGACGCGTTGGAGTTCCGCTCCTCGCCGCGACGCGACGCATCGCCGTTCCATTCCTCGCCGCCACTAGTCAAGGAGGACGCATCAGCGTTCCGCTCCTCGTCGCGACGTGTCGAGGTCGACGCGTCGACGTTCCCAATCTTGCCAACACGTGCGTCGGCACCCCACTACGAGGAGAACGCCGCGCCGCCCGCTGAGCCCCCCAGCCTTGAGGAGCTTTGGAAAGAAATGGATGTCACCTTGTGGGAGGCTTTGCCTCCAGCAGAGCGCGCCAAAATAGAGGCAGAGAAGAAGGCCGAGGAAGAGAAGCGCACTGCGGAACAAGCTGCCTGGGAGGCCTATGTCGCGTCCGAGAGAGTCTGGCAATTGGCTCTTTGGCAGAAGGCTCGTGCGAGGGCCGTGAGGGTGACGGAGGACGCCCGTGCCGACGCCCTGAGTGCAGTCGGGCCCAAGCGCCTCATCTACGCTTGGCGGTACATGGACCGGGTGCATGCTTCCAGCGAGGAGGAGTATATGTTGGCGCCGGATCACCACAACGGTGAGACCGCGCTCGCCCGCCGGCAAGCCACCAATCAGCACCTTGCGAGTTGCGAGGCTGAGGAAGAGGCGTTGTGTTGGCGTGCTGGGAAACGGCCGCGCACCAGGGCACTCGTGGCGCGCTGCAAGCGCTCCCGTGAGCGCTGTGGCTTTTAGTAGGAGTATATTTTTTGTTTCGTAAGGCGATCTCATTAGTTTTGGGATGCAAATGATAAATCCCGAACGTTCAGGAATTATTAGGGTCCTTAATTAAGTATGTAAAAGGGAAAGTTTGGAAACCTTGTGTATTCGTATGCATTTTGCAAGTACGTGCATATAGCACAAACTTTACTACTTCCTCTGTCCCATAATATAAGAATTTTTTTGACACTAGTGTAGTGTAAAAAACGTTCTTATATTATGGGACGAAGGGAGTATATACTATCACACTACACGTCTCTCTCTATATATGCTTGCAGACCGTGCTACTCCCTTCGTCCAGGTCAATAAGTCATCTTTGGTTGTGCACCGTGACCAAGAAGGAGGGAAGACTTATACACCTAGATGGAGGGAGTACTACTATTACTTATGCACGTGCAAATGCACGTTTTAACATTACGATGCGGTTTTTGTAAAAGTAGAAAAACAACACTAGTCAAGCTTGTGAAACGATTCAATGCAAAACAAATGCAAAAATGCTCATTTGATTGTTTACTTTTAGCTTCGTTCTCTGTGGTTATTTCTCTGTCGTACTTTGTACGGAGTATCTCACTGGTCGGAAAGGCATGCAAATTCCCAAACCGCTTCCTACACCCGTATCGAATTTTTTGCCTAACAAGTTGTGCCGTGCAATTGGAATTCCAACTTGAGTACTACTACTAGTAGGAGTACCAGGGGCCAGTTCTTTTAGGCTTCTAGATTAGTAATCCAATAACTACTACCTTCGTCCTGGTTTATTGGTCCCCATTGTAATCTGTGTCAAATTTTGATCATAAATTTAACTAATGAAATGTTAGTGCATGTCACATGCACTAACATTTCATCAGTTAAATCTTTGGTCAAAATTTAGCACAAATTACAATGGTGAGGAATAAACCAGGACGGAGGTACTACTAGTACTAGTAGCTTAGAAGCCCTAATAAACGAGTGAGGTACCTTAATGTTAGTCTCCACTGTGACTAGTCTTATGGGAAAAGCTGGGGAAGCCGCCAAAAGAACTGGCCCTAGGAGTAGTAGCTAGGGATATTAGGAGGAGTAGCTAGGGATCGAGTGTGCGGGATGAACCGTAGAAAGTAAATGCAAAGAGATGAAATGCAAAAAAGACGGAGGGATGTGATGGTTGCTTGTCCATTTATTTTACCAGGCCACTTATTACTGGGAGTGGTTGGGTTTTGTGATATGACGGCTTTACTACCACGCCACGAGCGGGGTGAGACTCCCGTGTAGAGCCGCCTTCTACACTAGTACGACTACATCGGTCGTGGTTTATCCCCCATTGAATTTTACTGAAGATTTAACTGACAAAATGTTAGTGCATGTCAACAAAAACAATATCGTTGGATTCGTATTTGAACATAGTTTTCAATGATACTCCTATAATTTTAGGTGACATGCATCATCATTTATCGTACTATATATAATGTTAGTTCAATTTTTGGTCGTACTAATCTATAGTAAGGTGCCCGTGCGTTGCACTGAAGAGTGAAATGCATTGATCGGGGAGTTGTTTATTTTGACAAATGATGTGGGGGTCATATCATGTGTAACGAGTATCGATAGGTTTGTTCGGATATTATTTCATCACTAGATCTCACAAACATCCGGGTGAAATAGATAAAAAGTATCTTTTGCAAACAAAAGCGTTCAACTGTTCAACCCGCATCCAAAGCTTGTGAAGAAATAACTCTTATTGTGCTTTGCATGAAATGATCTTCAAGAATTAGTTTTTGAGTATCCATTGTTATACATGTTGGCTACAGATGACATGGCACTTTCTTATAGAGTCACGTCCAATCCATTTGAGTTAATTGCGTGTATGATTATCCCTCTATAAAAAGTTAATTGCATCCTTAATCTTGTATTCTAAGTACTCCATGGGTTCCACTATCAGTACAGTGTACATGACTTGCAGGCTGGCTACAGATTTGTACAGAAAGTTAAAAAGAAACAAATCCATGACTTGCAGGATTGGAGTTAGCACCGATGGTGGTTCGTAGTCGTTCCACGCTCGGGCATTGAAGTTTGTAACTATTTTAGATTAGAACATATTACTCCTCCGGTGCTAGTAGTAGGGCAGAGTCCTACTCCACTACTACTCTACTCAAGCAAGTTAGGGCATAGTAGCAGGTACTGTAGGGAGTACCAGTATTGTGATCACTCAAGCAAGTTGTCTGACTTTGATATGACCCTACGTTGCTGGTATGTGTCTCGTAAGTCAGGCGGTGTGCTGTAGTCATCATCACCTGTCCACTTCCCGCAACACATATTCGCTTCTCCATCTTTGTCCGCTCTTCCATCCTCGCTAAGGCGCCTCCCCCCTCGTCCAATCTTCCATCCCCGCTAAGGCGCCTTCCCCCCTCATCCGAAACCCAAGCACTAACAATGGCAGAACCGAGCAGCCTCCGCCGAAAGAGTGGTTGGAATTTGCTCCCCACAGAGGTAATCAAGCTCATTGTTTCGCGTGTGGACAATCTCAGTACCATGCCACTCGTCGTGTGCTCCTCGGTGCTGTACCGTTTACTCAAAGCCCTCAGGCTGGAGCTTTTTAAGCCAGCTCCTTGCTTGCTGATGCCGCCTGATCTCCAGAAATGGCGTGTCACACAGCATAACAATCATAGGGTGGCGAGCATCAACCCCCTTGACTGCGATCTGATCCCCGTCACCCTCAACTACATTAACGGTATGTACTAGGTTTGCATGAACACGTCTTGGATGGTGCTCGTTGATGGTCGCGGCAGCTGGATGCTCGTGGAGGTCTACACCCGGCGATTGATCCCCCTTCCTTCGATTAACACTGCACTGCTTTGGCACCGTGGCCCAGAATACTCGTAATCTTACAGTAGCCAACATGATACCAAGTTTGATTTGCTCACGGTTGTAATTTGCCAAGTGCCCACAAGATCTGCGAATTATAAAGACTTTAGGCTAATTGCATTCTTGAACCGCGGTCTCTCCTATCTGACAGGTCACTGCGGTAAGTGGATAAATCTACACGTCCATCGCAGGATCATACATCCTCCATGGTTCTCTGATGCCATTGAACACAAGGGCTTCATTTATGCTGCCGACTCCTTCTATGGCTGGACATATTGCTGGCCTACTCCAGTCATCGCTATAAACGGCTGTTACAACAGTATGTTACTTTCCTATGATATCATGATGGCTTGCTTATATTACTGTCAACATTTACTGAAAAAATAGTCATGCTCATAACACGCTGTTCTTAAGATTGACTACATCAAGAGCCCTTTTTTATTTGACTCCAACTTTTTTTATGTTACTTTCCTATCATATCATGATGGCTTGCTTATATCACTATCAACATTTACTAAAAAAATATTCATGCTCATAACATGCTATTCTTAAGATTGACTACATCAAGAGCCCTTTTTTATTTGACTCCAACTTTTTTTGTGGGTTATTTGACTCCAACTTGATATGATGTTGTAGGCCGCCTAGTGTCCCTACCCTTCCTAATCCCAGAACCTTCCAAAGAAAAGTGGCATGGTAGTTGCAGGTGGTTCCTGGCTCGATCAAAATCGTTCGCACATACCGGACGTGTTGTTTCACGGAATACAATCACAGTCACTGCAAGGTCTTTGGGTAGGATCGCAGCTTCTCTGGGCCTTCAGGAATTTTTGACTGGAGGTTGGTAAGTGGCCTTGGTACACACTCTCTGTTTTTCAAACTGAATTATCCGATTAACCAGGAGATAACTTACGGCAAGGATCATGATGGCAGCGCGGTTTCGTTCATCAGGCAAAACTGTGTGTACACAGCGTACCATGCGTCTCTGCATGCACCATACCCTGATATGTGCTGCCACGCTCTGCAGCCCAAAGCAGGAGAGAGGGTCGCAAGTATTAGACTTCGACCTGCTGGCTGGAGTTTCCCCTGTCAGGCACCCATCTGGTTCAAGCCGTCAGCCAATCTCCACAGCTTAATAGATAGTAACATCTAACTAAGCCAGTTAGTTAGATGCGTACACTTGGTGTAGTAGGATCTTTATTTAGTTTGATGCATACACTTGCTCTTTTTTGGTAGCCCTTTTGTAATGATGGCTGATGTTTGGTTTGGAAGAGAGAGCCGTGTCTTCACTCTTCTAGCCTGCTTACTGCTTCTGTTGCACCCCTAGCCCTGGTTGCTGTCGCTACTGTTTTCAATGTACAATCAGTAGTATATTTCGTCTGTTGGTTGAATAAATGTGTTGTTAGAACGACAAACACAATATTTTGGAAGTCGTTGCACGGTTCGATCCTTTAGTGGCCCGTACCATACATAGCGCATACTATTTTTCGTACGGAACACATTTTCCACTTGTTGATAACATGTAGCCCACTAATGAAGGCCCAATAGAGAAGCCCATAATTAACTGGAAGGGAGGCTCTCACATGAATCCGGCCCAGGTACATGCTCATGGTCCCCTAAACATAAATAAGTAAATAAATAAATAAAGCTAAATGCTCATGCACCAGTTCTTTAAATTCACGATTTAACAGGAGGATATTATTTCCTATGATAGTGTCGTTACATTCAGTCGATATTATTCTTCGGCAAAGATAGCGACCAGTCATCTTTCTCCCAGCATTTTCTTCCTGCAACCAGCGGACCCATGCAAATCGTAGTCAATGTCGTAAATAGATCCGGTCCATTTTTATTTTTCAATAAGAATGTCCAACCCAGCCCAGCACATTGGCGACATCATTTTATCCTCCGCCTTGGTGCGCTCGCCGCGGCGCCGCCGTCCGGCCCTGTCAACATAGTTTTTTTTTCTTTCTAAACAGTCCCTGTCAACATAGTGAATCGGGGAGGACTGTAGTTGTGAGTATGGCAGTACGGACCCACCAAGTCCACTCCCGAACACAAGCAAGCACCTCTTTTACTACTCAGATGAACCCCTCATTTTTTACTCTAATCCACCCTGCTGATATCTGGGACCCACATCATTTTCAACGTATAGTCAATTAATGACAGAATTGCACAACTTTTTTTAGTAGTAATTTGGAGGAGCAGGCTATAAACTGGGTTGTGCGGTCTTTGTGGTCCGTCTAACAACATGACCAGCCTAGCAGTTTTTTCTTTCGGAAAATAGGTAGCCCAGTATTTCTGTTTGAAGAATACCAAGCTAGGCCTATTTGTTTTCTCCGACTTACTGGGCTGCAAATCTTTCAAGATGAGGAGGGGTGCATTTTGGCCTGGCCGAAGAGTATGGTCAGTGTCTGTTAAAAGTAATATCAAAAGGGGTTGAAAATTCCAAAAAATTTATAGCAAATGGGATATTAGTTTCTTTTTTTGTTTTTGTTCTTCACATATATCTTATACTCCCTCCGTCCCAAAATTCTTGTCTTAGATTAGTCTAGATATGGATGTATCTAATACCAAAACGTGACTTGATACATCCGTCTTTAGATAAATCTAAGACAAGAATTTTGGGACGGAGGGAGTATTTCATTGGATTTAACATGACATAGTACTAATTTATTTTTAAATTTGTTTTAGTATGGCTACTAATTTTTGGATTTTGAATATTTTTCCCCAGCAAAAATTTGCGAATTTTCAAAATTTCCCACATATTTAGTTAATTTTTTAACCCTGGTACTGACCAGAAAATGAGCAGCAATTCTAAAAATGGAAAACGGTCTGCAATAAATTCCATATGAATTAGGAAATGAGTAAAAATTATAAAAATAATAGCAAATGGGCTATACATGCCACATATTTTGAGGCTGACTTGTTTATGCAAGGCTTTGTCAGTCAGCACACGATTCTAGCAGCAGTGACTGTTGGATTTCCATCCAACGGCCGACTTGCTTGTTCAATCTCTGATCTTCCTGCTCCACCCGCCTAAACTAGCGCCGGCGGGACTGCCTGCTCCCTCCTCTTGTGGCCCGTTGTGATGCCTACTACCTCTTTTAGCACTGCGTTGGTTTTCCCCAAAGAGGAAGGGATGATGCAGCAAAGTAGCGTAAGTATTTCCCTTAGTTTTTGAGAACCAAGGAATCAATCCAGTAGGAGGCTACGCGCGAGTCCCTTGTACCTGCACAAAACAAATAAATCCTTGCAACCAACGCAAATAGGGGTTGTCAATCCCTATAGGGCCACTTACGAGAGTGAGATCTGATAGATATGATAAGATAATATTTTTGGTATTTTTTATGATAAAGATGCAAAGTAAAATAAAGGCAAAGTAAATAGCAAAGTAGTAGGAGATTAATATGATAAAGATAGACCCGGGGGCCATAGGTTTCACTAGTGGCTTCTCTCGAGAGCATAAGTATTCTACGGTGGGTGAACAAATTACTATTGAGCAATTGACAGAATTGAGCATAGTTATGAGAATATCTAGGTATGATCATGTATATAGGCATCACATCCGAGACAAGTAGACCGACTCCTGCCTGCATCTACTACTATTACTCCACTCATCGACCGCTATCCAGCATGCATCTAGAGTATTAAGTTAAAAAACAGAGTAACGCCTTAAGCAAGATGACATGATGTAGAGGGATAGACTCATGCAATATGAAGAAAACCCCATCTTGTTATCCTCGATGGCAATAATACAATACGTGCCTTGCTGCCCTTACTGTCACCGGGAAAGGACACCGCAAGATTGAACCCAAAGCTAAGCACTTCTCCCATTGGAAGAAAGATCAATCTAGTAGGCCAAACTAAACTGATAATTCGAAGAGACTTGCAAAGATTACCAATCATACATAAAAGAATTCAGAGAAGATTCAAATATTATTCATAGATAGACTTGATCATAAACCCACAATTCATCGATCTCAACAAACACACCGCAAAAAGAAGATTACATCGAATAGATCTCCACAAGAGAGGGGGAGAACATTGTATTGAGATCCAAAAAGAGAGAAGAAGCCATCTAGCTACTAACTATGGACCCGTAGGTCTGAAGTAAACTACTCACACTTCATCGAAAGGGCTATGGTGTTGATGTAGAAGCCCTCCGTGATCGATGCCCCCTTCGACGGAGCTCCAGAACAGGCCCCAAGATGGGATCTCATGTATACAGAAACTTACGGCAGTGGAATTAGGGTTTTGGCTCTGTATCTAATCGTTTGGGGGTACGTGGGAATATATAGGAGGAAGAAGTACGTCGGTGGAGCAACAGGGGGCCCACGAGGGTGGAGGGCGCGCCTGGGGGGGGGGGGGCAGGCGCGCCCCCTACTCGTGGCCTTCTGTTAATTGGCTTGACGTAGGGTCCAAGTCTCCTGAGTTGTATTCGGTGAGAAAATCACGTTCCCGAAGGTTTCATTCCGTTTGGACTCCGTTTGATATTCCTTTTCTTCGAAACCCTAAAATAGGCAAAAACAACAATTCTGGGCTGGGCCTCCGGTTAATAGGTTAGTCCCAAAAATAATATAAAAGTGGATAATAAAGCCCAATAATGTCCAAAACAGTAGATAATATAGCATGGAGCAATCAAAAATTATAGATACGTTGGAGACGTATCAAGCATCCCCAAGCTTAATTCCTGCTCGTCCTCGAGTAGGTAAATGATAAAAATAGAATTTTTGATGTGGAGTGCTACTTGCCATAATTTTAATGTAATTCTTCTTAATTGTGGTATGAATATTCAGATCCGAAAGATTCAAGACAAATATTTATATTGACATAGAAAATAATAATACTTCAAGCATACTAACAAAGCAATTATGTCTTCTCAAAATAACATGGCTAAAGAAAGTTATCCCTACAAAATCATATAGTCTGGCTATGCTCTATCTTCACCACACAAAATATTTAAATCATGCACAACCCCGATGACAAGCCAAGCAATTGTTTCATACTTTTGACATTCTCAAAACTTTTTCAATCTTCACGCAATACATGAGCGTGAGCCATGGATATAGCACTATAGGTGGAATAGAGTGGTGGTTGTGGAGAAGACAAAAAGGGGAAGATAGTCTCACAACAACTAGGCGTATCAATGGGCTATGGAGATGCCGATCAATAGATATCAATGTGAGTGAGTAGGGATTGCCATGCAACGGATGCACTAGAGCTATAAGTATATGAAAGCTCAAAAAGGAACTAAGTGGGTGTGCATCCAACTTGCTTGCTCATGAAGACCTAGGGCAATTTTGAGGAAGCCCATCATTGGAATATACAAGCCAAGTTCTATAATGAAAAATTCCCACTAGTATATGAAAGTGATAACATGAGAGACTCTCTATTATGAAGATCATGGTGCTACTTTGAAGCACAAGTGTAGTAAAAGGATAGTAACAT
Source organism: Triticum aestivum (assembly GCF_018294505.1). Classification (NCBI taxonomy): domain Eukaryota; kingdom Viridiplantae; phylum Streptophyta; class Magnoliopsida; order Poales; family Poaceae; genus Triticum; species Triticum aestivum. The sequence goes on along the minus strand of NC_057812.1, from coordinate 194,664,031 downwards.
TGTCCCTTCTCTCTTTTTCTCTCATTTTTTTTCATTTGGGCCTTTTCTCTTTTTATGGCCTCTTTTCTTTCTCTTTTTTTTCATCCGGAGTCTCATCCCGACCTGTGGGGGAATCATAGTCTCCATCATCCTTTCCTCACTGGGACAATGCTCTAATAATGATGATCATCACACTTTTATTTTTCTTACGACTCAACAATTACAACTCGATACTTAGAACAAAATATGACTCTATATGAATGCCTCCGGTGGTGTACCAGGATATGCAATGATTCATGAGTGACAAGTATGAAAGATTTATGAACGGTGGCATTGCCACAAATACTATGTCAACTACGTGATCATGCTAAGCAATATGATAATGATGGAGTGTGTCATGAACGGAACGGTGGAAAGTTGCATGGCAATATATCTCGGAATGGCTATGTAAATGCCATAATAGGTAGGTATGGTGGCTGTTTTGAGGAAGGTATATGGTGGGTGTATGATACCGGCGAAAGGTGTGCGGTATTAGATAGGCTAGCAAGGGTGGAAGGGTGAGAGTGCGTATAATCCATGGACTCAACATTAGTCATAAAGAACTCATATACTTATTGCAAAAATCTACAAGTTATCAAAGCAAAGTATTACGCGCATGCTCCTAGGGGGATAGATTGGTAGGAAAAGACCATCGCTCGTCCCCGACCGCCACTCATAAGGAAGACAATCAATAAATAAATCATGCTCTGACTTCATCACATAATGGTTCACCATACGTGCATGCTATGGGAATCACAAACTTCAACACAAGTATTTCTCAAATTCACAACTACTCAACTAGCATGACTTTAATATCACCATCTCCATATCTCAAAACAATTATCAAGTATCAAACTTATCATAGTATTCAACACACTCATAAGAAAGTTTTATTATTAATCTTGTATACCAAGCATATTAGGATTTTAAGCAAATTACCATGTTATTAAGACTCTCAAAATAATCTAAGTGAAGTATGAGATATCAATAGTTTCTATACAACAAATCCACCACCGTGCTCTAAAAGATATAAGTGAAGCACTAGAGCAAAATTATATAACTCAAAAGATATAAGCGAAGCACATAGAGTATTCTAACAAATTCCAAATCATGTATGGCTCTCTAAAAAGATGTGTACAGCAAGGATGATTGTGGTAAACTAATAATAAAAGACTCAAATCATACAAGACACTCCAAGCAAAACACATATCATGTGGTAAATAAAAATATAGCTCCAAGTAAAGTTACCGATAGAAGTAGACGAAAGAGGGGATGCCTTCCGGGGCATCCCAAGCTTTGGCTTTTAGGTGTCCTTATATTATCTTGGGGGTGCCATGGGCATCCCCAAGCTTAGGCTCTTGCCACTCCTTGTTCCATAATCCATCAAATCTTTACCCAAAACTTGAAAACTTCACAACACAAAACTTCAAGTAGAAAATCTCGTGAGCTCCGTTAGCGAAAGAAAACAAAAGACCACTTCAAGGTACTGTAATGAACTCATTCTTTATTTATATGGGTGTTATACCTACTGTATTCCAACTTCTGTATGGTTTATAAACTAATTTACTAGCCATAGATTCATCAAAATAAGCAAACAACACACGAAAAACCGAATCTGTCAAAAACAGAACAGTCTGTAGTAATATGTAGCTAGCGCAAGATCTGGAACCCCAAAAATTCTAAAATAAATTGCTGGACGTGAGGAATTTATCTATTAATCATCTTCAAAAAGAATTAACTAAATATCTCTTTCCAAATAAAAATGACAGCAGTTCTCGTGAGCGCTAAAGTTTCTGTTTTTTACAGCAAGTTCAACAAGACTTTCCCCAAGTCTTCCCAACAGTTCTACTTGGCACAAACACTAATTAAACACAAAAAACACAAACAAAACATAGGCTAAATAATTTATTTATTACTAAGCAGGATCAAAAAGCAAGGAATAAAAATAAAATTGGGTTGCCTCCCAACAAGCGCTATCGTTTAACACCCCTAGCTAGGCATAACAAGCAAGAATAGATCTAGGTATTGCCATAATAATAAGATAGATTGTTAAAACTCATTTCATATTCTCTACGTTCAGCAGCAAGTTTTCTTTGAGGCAAGAAAAAGTAATCAAAAGGGCTAAATTTGTTGGGACAAAAGTCTCCAAGATCAACCTTGGGAGGTATAGGTTCCTCCTTTGGTCCTTCATATTGCACAACCAATTCATCATTATAAACATTCTTTTGACAGAACTTTGTGAGCCTATATTCAAGAGAATATCCCAATTCATTATCTCGAATAGCCAAATCATCATTAAGTTCAGAAATTCTATCAACTAAAACATTGGTAGGAACCCTTTTTCTAAGATTTTCATTGAAAGCAACATAGTCTAAAGATTGAAAACGCATTATTTCTTCTTGATCAAAGAGGATAGTCTCTATGGGAGGACGGCAAGCGTCCACCCTATAATGCGCAAAGATTTCTTTGGCCTCTTTTATTATGAATCGAAACTCATGATCCAAAAAGATAGTAACGGCACGCTTAATAGAAGAATGCTCAATATTAGAAAATTCTAGGAAAATCGTTTGTATAGAAGGATGCATGTGCATGAATTGTCTCTCAAGTTCAACTACAAGCATGGTAATAGCGTCCGCAAGACTACTAGTTCTATGAAGAATAGAACTACCCATAGAAGGTAAAGCACCGGCACAAGTAAAGAAATCATGAATAACTCCTTTTCCAATAATATTACCACTACCAACACTAAATCTTTTTATATGTGAGATAGTGGGTTCTTTAGTAGGAGCATCAAAATTATTATCGACAACAGTATCCCCAATTTCAGACATAGAAGTAGAGGGTAAAGAACTAGCCATAACGACAAGCAAGCAAACTAACACACAAGCAAACAAAAAGCAAGCAGACAAAAAAGGGCAAATAGAGAAAGAGAGGGAGGATAGAGAGAGAGGGCGAATAAAACGGCAAGGGTGAATTGGGGGGAGAGGAAAACGAGAGGCAAATGGCAAATAATGTAATGCGGGAGATAAGGGTATGTGATGGGTACTTGGTATGTTGACTTTTGCGTAGACCTCCCCGGCAATGGCGCTAGAAATCCTTCTTGCTACCTCTTTTAGCATTGCGTTGGTTTTCCCCGAAGAGGAAGGGATGACGCAGCAAAGTAGCGTAAGTATTTCCCTCAGTTTTTGAGAACCAAGGTATCAATCCAGTAGGAGGCTACGCGCGAGTCCCTTGTACCTGCACAAAACAAATAAATCCTCGCAACCAACACAAATAGGGGTTGTCAATCCCTATAGGGCCACTTACGAGAGTGAGATCTGATAGATATGATAATATAATATTTTTGGTATTTTTTTATGATAAAGATGCAAAGTAAAATAAAGGCAAAGTAAATAGCAAAAAACTAAGTAGTAGGAGATTAATATGATAAAGATAGACCCGGGGGCCATAGGTTTCACTAGTGGCTTCTCTCGAGAGCATAAGTATTCTACGGTGGGTGAACAAATTACTGTTGAGCAATTGACAGAATTGAGCATAGTTATGAGAATATCTAGGTATGATCATGTATATAGGCATCACGTCCGAGACAAGTAGACCGACTCCTGCCTGCATCTACTACTATTACTCCACTCATCGACCGCTATCCAGCATGCATCTAGAGTATTAAGTTAAAAACAGAGTAACGCCTTAAGCAAGATGACATGATGTAGAGGGATAGACTCATGCAATATGAAGAAAACCCCATCTTGTTATCCTCGATGGCAACAATACAATACGTGCCTTGCTACCCTTACTGTCACCGGGAAAGGACACCACAAGATTGAACCCAAAGCTAAGCACTTCTCCCATTGCAAGAAAGATCAATCTAGTAGGCCAAACCAAACTGATAATTCGAAGAGACTTGCAAAGATAACCAATCATACATAAAAGAATTCAGAGAAGATTCAAATATTATTCATAGATAGACTTGATCATAAACCCACAATTCATCGATCTCAACAAACACACCGCAAAAAGAAGATTACATCAAATAGATCTCCACAAGAGAGGGGGAGAACATTGTATTGAGATCCAAAAAGAGAGAAGAAGCCATCTAGCTACTAACTATGGACCCGTAGGTCTGAAGTAAACTACTCACACTTCATTGGAAGGGCGATGGTGTTGATGTAGAAGCCCTCCGTGATCGATGCCCAGTCTGGCGGAGCTCTAGAACAGGCCCCAAGATGGGATCTCGTGGATACAGAAAGTTACGGCGGTGGAATTAGAGTTTTGGCTCCGTATTTGATCGTTCGGGGGTACGTGGATATATATAGGAGGAAGAAGTACGTCGGTGGAGCAATAGGGGGCCCACGAGGGTGGAGGGCGCGCCTGGGGGGGGGGCAGGCGCACCCCCTACCTCGTGGCCTCCTATTAATTGGCTTGACGTAGGGTCCAAGTCTCCTGAGTTGTATTCAGTGAGAAAATCTCGTTCCCGAAGGTTTTATTGCGTTTGGACTCCGTTTGATATTTCTTTTCTTCGAAACCCTAAAACAGGCAAAAACAACAATTCTGGGCTGGGCCTCCGGTTAATAGGTTAGTCCCAAAAATAAAATAGAAGTGGATAATAAAGCCCAATAGTGTCCAAAACAGTAGATAATATAGCATGGAGCAATCAAAAATTATAGATACGTTGGAGACTTATCAATGCCGCGCAGGCTTCCCCGGCCCACCCTACTCCCTCCGCTGGGCTGGCCGCACGCAATCAACTGCCTCCTTATTACACGAAAAAATGATTACTCCCATTGACATCTGGGGCGCACCGGTTGGGAGGCTGGCCTGTGGGCCCACTAAGTTGACGTGTACGCAGGGCTTGTCAACTTAGTCAACAAACGATTCTAGCAGCAACAACCGTTGGATTTGAATCGAACGGTCCTACTGCTTCTTCAATCGCTGCTCTTCTTGCACCATCCGCCCAAACCAGCGCCGGCGAGACCTCCTGCTCCTGCCTCCATTGGCCGGCTGTGCTGCTGTTGAGGCCTCACCGCCCCTACTACTCCCACCGCTAGCTAGGCCCTGCGACGACGGCAGCCTCACACCACAGCCGAACCAGTGAACCCTCCTACTCCTCTCCGCGTGGGCATCCACTGCCGCGTCTTCCCCGGCTCCGCGTCGTCCCCTTCCTAGGCTTCACCGTCGTCCACCGCCTTGGTGCTCTCGGCACGGCGTGGTCAATGTGGTCAACGACCGACTTCCATCAGAAGAGTACTGTACATGGAGAGGCTGACAGCTGGGTCCACGGCCGCAGCTGGGTCCACGGCCACAGCCCAGTTTTTTGGGATTTGCCAAGTAAGTCGCTTTGTCAGGCCTATTGGGCTGCAAATCTTTCAAGACGAGGAGAGCTTCATTTGGCTGGCCAAGAAAATGGCCTATCAGTAATGAGAAATGGGCTATACATTTTTAAAACACATCAAAACGGCAATTAGTTTCAAATTTCTTTTTTTCATTTCGAGATTTTAAATTGCAATTATTTTTATGCGTGGACAATTTGTTGGATTTTATAATGATATATATTTATTTTTAAAATCAGTTTGTTCGTGACTCGAAATTTCAGGATTAAAAATAGTTCAGACCGCACCGAAATATGCAAAATTTCATATAATTTTTTAACCGTGGCCACAATATGGGCTGTAATGCTAACAAAAATAATATGGGCTCCAAAAAACCTGAAGAATTAGCAAATGGGTTGTAAATTATTAGAAATAATGGCAGATGAGTTCTATGCTGTTTTCCACAGATTTGAGGCTTTCCTAAAAAAAGGTTGACGCACAAGGAGTGACTGTTGGATGTCCATCCAACGGCCGTCGTGCTTCTTCAACCTCTGCTCTTCCTGCTCCAGCCGCTCAAATAAGCGCCGGCGGGACTGCCTGCTCCCTCCTCCCCGCGACCGGCTATGCTGCCGCACAGGCCTCACCGCCCCACCGTACTCCCATAGCTGGCCTAGCCATCCCTCTACTCACCCACACCTGCTGTTATTCTCCGGCGTCGGCAGACGAACCAGTAAACCCTCGTACAGTCGTACTCCCATCCGCGTGGGAAACAACTGCCGAGTCTTCCCTGGCTCCGTGTCGTTCCCTTCCTAGGCCTCGCTGTCGTCCACCGCCCTAGTGCTCTCGGCGCGGCCTGGTCAACATGGTCAACGACCGACATGCATCTGAAGTGGACTGTGCGTGGAGAGGCTGACAGCTGGGTCCACGGCCGCATGCAAGGAAATGCCTCCTTATTACGCGAAAATAATGATTCCTCCACCTGACATCTGGGACCCACCGAAAGGGCCTCTGTACTTCACAAAAAACGTTACCGTCGCTGACAGCTCGGACCCACCAGCTATATCTTCGCATGCAAGGAAGTGCCTCCTTATTACGCACAAAAAAAGTGAATACCCCCCTGCTAGCTGGGACTCGGTATAGTGGTAGGCTGACTTGTGGGCCTACTAAGTTGACGGGGATGGAGGGATTTGTCAACTTAGTCAATATGCACAATTCTAGCTCCAGTGACCATACGATGTCCATCCAACGGCCGTAGTGCTTCTTCAACCTCTGATCTTCCTACTCCAGCCGCCCAAACTAGCGCCGGTAGTGCCTCGTGCTCCTGCCTCCCGTGGCTGGCTGCGATGCGGCGGAGGCCTCACCGCCCCCTACAACTCCCACCGCTGGCCAGGCCATCCCTCTCTACTCACCCACACCCCCTGTTATTCTGCGGCGACGGCATCTGATGACCCACAAGTATAGGGGATCTATCGTAGTCCTTTCGATAAGTGTCGAACCCAACGAGGAGCAGAAGGAAATGATAAGCGGTTTTCAACAAGGTATTCTCTGCAAGCACTGAAATTATCGGTAACAGATGGTTTTGTGATAAGATAATTGGTAACGGGTAACAAGTAACAAGTGTAAATAAAGTGCAGCAAGATGGCCCAATCCTTTTTGTAGCAAAGGACAAGCCTGGAGAAATTCTTATATAGAGAAAAGCGCTCCCGAGGACACATGGGAATATCGTCAAGCTAGTTTTCATCATGTTCATATGATTCGCATTCGGTACTTTGATAATTTGGTATGTGGGTTGTAGGATCGAAAGTATGTCTAGAGGGGGGGGTGATTAGACTACTTGACCAAATAAAAATCTAGCCTTTTCCCAATTTTAGTTCTTGGCAGATTTTAGCAACTTTGAACAAGTCAAGCAATCTTAACACAATTCAAGCAAGCATGCAAAGAGTATATGAGTAGCGGAAAGTAAAGCATGCAACTTGCAAGAATGTAAAGGGAAGGGTTTGGAGGATTCAAACGCAATTGGAGACACGGATGTTTTGTCATGGTTCCGATAGGTGGTGCTATCGTACATGCACATTGATGGAGACTTCAACCCACGAAGGGTAACGGTTGCGCGAGTCCATGGAGGGCTCCACCCATGAAGGGTCCATGAAGAAGCAACCTTGTCTATCCCACCATGGCCATCGCCCACGAAGGACTTGCCTCACTAGCGGTAGATCTTCACGAAGTAGGCGATCTCCTTGCCCTTACAAACTCCTTGGTTCAACTCCACAATCTAGTCAGAGGCTCCCAAGTGACACCTAGCCAATCTAGGAGACACCACTCTCCAAGAAGTAACAAATGGTGTGTTGATGATGAACTCCTTGCTCTTGTGCTTCAAATGATAGTCTCCCCAACACTCAACTCTATCTCACAGGATATGGATTTGGTGGAAAGAAGATTTGAGTGGAAAGCAACTTGGGGAAGGCTAGAGATCAAGATTCATATGGTAGGAATGGAATATCTTGGTCTCAACACAAGTGTAGGTGGTTCTCTCTCAAAAAATATATGTTGGAAGTGTAGGTTTGTTCTGATGGCTCTCTTTACGAATGAAGAGGAGGTGGAGGGGTATATATAGCCTCCACACAAAATCTAACCATTACACATAACTTTCCAAACTCGGTGGGACCGACTGGTTAAACTCGGTCGGACCGATTCAGCAAAGCTAGTGACCGTTAGGGTTTTCGGTGGGACCGACATGCAACTCGGTAGGACCTATATGATTAGGGTTAGGGCATAACGTAATCTTGGTGAGACCGATTACACAAACTCGGTGAGACCAATTTTGGTAATAAGCTAACCAGAGAGTTGGTCAGGTAAAATCGATGGGACCGATTGCTCATTTTGGTGAGACCGAAATGTTATGAAGGGAGAACAGAGAGTTTACATTGCAATCTCGGTGGGACCGATCGCTCATCTCGGTGAGACCGAAATGTTACCAAGGGAAACAAAGAGATCACAATCCCATCTCGGTAAGACCGAGATCCCTATCGGTGAGACCGATTTGCCTAGGGTTTGTGGTAGTGGCTAAGACATTTGAAACTCGGTGGCGCCGGATAGAAATAATCGGTGGGGCCGAGTTTGACTTTTGGTTTAGGTCATATGTGGATGTGAGAAAGTAGTTGAGGTTTTTTTTGGAGCATATCACTAAGCATTTTGAGCAAGAACCTCATTAAGCAACACCTCATCCCTCCTTGATAGTATTGGCTTTTCCTATAGACTCAATGTGATCTTGGATCACTAAAATAGGAAATGTAGAGTCTTGAGCTTTGAGCTTGAGCCAATCCTTTGTCCTTAGCATTTTGAGGGGTCCACTTTTCTCATCCATGCCATGCCAATCATTGAGCTTTCCTGAGATATTAATCTTGAAATAGCATTAGCTCAATGAGCTATATGTTGTTAGGAATTACCAAAACCACCTAGGGATAGTTGCACTTTCAATCTCCCCCTTTTTGGTAATTGATGACAACATATAGATCAAAGCTTCGACAAATGATAATAAGAGTGAAAAACATTGTCGCTTTGAGAAGTATGTGAAAGGCAAGAGCTCCCCCTAAATTTGTGCATAGTTTAAGATTTGCTTTGGACTGCAAATGCACAAAGAGTTAGGATCATGGGTTACTCTTCCATGTCACATACATCTTGGTGGAGCGCTCAAAATGATAATAATTAAGATACATGCACTCATCACCAAGCAAAGTGAATGATCATATAAAAGGATAATGTCATCCAACAAGCATTAAGGTAGCATATGATCAAACACATGATCATCTAAGCAAGCACAAAGTATAAAGTATCTCAACCAAGCAAATAAACGAAGTTTAACCACCAAACAAAAAAAGAGAAGAAAAAGCAACGCTCTCTCTCGAAGCCTATGATCTATACATTTTCTCCCCCTTTAACAACAAGTTACCAAAAAGTTCATAAAAATGCATAGTGCTAGATCGACACTCAGGCTTGGTCTTCAGGTGATGGTGTAGACAGAACTCCAAGAACGAAGGCATCAGTCGATGTAGATGGAGCTGGTGGAGTAGATGCTGGAGCCGGTGGCACTGAAGCTGTAGCTGGTGCAGATGAAGTAGCTCTGGTGTCTGGAATAGGCACTGCAGCAGACCTCTGACCTCTGAGCACTCTAGCAAAAGCATCAGTGGTTGTCTTGCCCTTCTTCTCCTCCACTTCATCCTGAAGTTTCTCAACGACTGACTGGATCTCAGTGACCTTCACATCTAAGTCATAGAACTTCTGCTCCACGATCCTCTCCAAGCTCTCCTGGTTTTGAGTCAGGGTGGCCAGTCCCTTCTCAATCCTCAGAGTGGAGGCAATCAAGTAGCCAAGCTGATCTTGCTTGCTCTTCAGAAGGTACTGAGATGCTTCTTCAGTAGTTGGCATCCTTGCAGCCTTTTCAGCCTTTGCCTTCTCCTTCTTACCTTGTGCGTGCACAGAAGATGGTTCATTTTCATCCATCACCACAGTGTTGTCCTCAAAGTCTGGGTAGATGGGTAGGTGCTCCTTGTCCAGCAGATATGTGCCAGTGCCCATCTTGGAGTTTATCATCTCCTGGATCTGTAGGGCATACCCACAACTCCTCTTCTGATCTGCAGCTGTCCTCTTTATGGTTTCCACTATTAGGCTCTTGACTTTGAACTTCTGTGGGACATCAAAGATGTGAAGCAAATTAATTGCATGGCCTCTGATCATCTTGTGATCACCTGACTTTGGCAAGAGAGTGTGCCTGAGGATCCAGTTGATAGTTGGCAAGCCTGACAGAAGGTAATGTACATATCCAAACTTGTGTGTCTCAAGAGCAACATTTGGGATCTCCTTGTACATGTGTGCCATGGTGTTGTGATCCTTCTTCTTGTTGGCATAGACATCCAGGTCATCTTCATGTTCTTCCGGGGCATTGATCAACTTAGCCCATTCTACAACTGTGGACTGGTACCTAGTGCCTTCAGACATCCAGACAATCCTTCCATCCGGGTAGAAGTGAGTTGTGGAGTAGACCTGCATGATGAGCTCATCATTCCATTTTGTGAGCTTCTGAGCCACAAACTCATCAACTCCACAAGCCTTGAAGCTGTCATATACACCAGGGAAGTGATCCTCATTTTCCTCAATGAATGACCAACCGACCCATCTCATGTCACACACTATGGGCTTCTTGTCAAGCAAGATGGTCTCATAGAAGTCCTGTTGTTCCTTTGTATGGAACCTGTAGTCCATAGCAGTCCTTCTCCTGGTGGCATATGGATCAGACTCTCTCCATAGCCTTAGACCAAAGTCCTTCCTGACTTTCATGTTCTCTGCAATTGGATGAGCATCATTGTGGTCTGGAGTTTTTGGCTTCAATCTCATCAAGACAACAGAATCATCTTCTTCTTCCATTGCAGCTTCAGGCATTGGGGCCTTGTTCTTCTCTGCTGCTGGGATGTTCTTGGTGCTCCTCTTGGGTGCAGTTTTGGGTTTTGGAGCAGCTGGCTTAGGAGTTCCTTTGGGCTTATATGGAGCAGCCCCTGATCTTATGGCATCTCCCATAAGCTTTTGAGCTTTAGGCGCTGGTGCAGCATCCTCTTCCTCTTCCTCTTCTTCAGAGTCTTTCATGATTGAAGATCTCCCAAGCACTCTGGCAGTGGTCTTCTTGACCCTCTCTTTCCTTTTCTTTTCTGCCACAACCTGCTCTTTGGGTGCAGATCCCAAAGTCTCTTGAGTAGATGCTCTGGCTTTAGACATTGGAGCTCTCTTGGCAGGAACCTTTTGCTTCATCCCTGGCTTGGTGGCAGCAGCTGTGCCATATTCCTTCTTCAGGACTTTCCTCTTTGAGGTGGTTTCTTCTTCCTCAGCCACATAGTCCTCATCCTTTGACTCTGAGGTTCTTTTCTTGCTGGCCCTTGTGGCAGCCTTTGGCAGATTGCTGGGTGTGCTCCTGCTGCCATCATCTGAGCTGCTAGAGGGACTAGTGCCCTCACTCAAGTGAACCTGCTCCTCTGACTTGTTCTGACTGTCACTTTGATCTGACATGATGGAAACAGTGATAGCAGACCCTATGAATAGATTATAGATGAGGTAGAGTGGATGAGCATCACAAAGTACAGAGGTTTTTGCAAAAGAATGAATTAAAAACTTAGTTTCAGTTTTCCACAGAAAGCATTTCGGATCTACCGATTTGCAAACTCAGTGATACCGAAGCAGCTTTTGGAACCTAAACTAGTGAACTCGGTCAGACTGAGTCACAGTTCGGTGGCACCGAGACTGCTAGGGTTTCACAAAGTGCTAAAATCGGTCACACCGATTTGCAATTCTCGGTCAGACCGAGAATCACATGTGCAATGGCCTGAGCCAAATCGGTGGAACCGATTTCATCAACTCGGTCGGTCCGAGATGGTTTCGGCGGAAACCTAACCCTAAATTTTTAATTCATGACTAAACTACGGAGTGTTTTCGATGGATAGAATGATATAAATCGTGGCAAGATACATGGCAAAGCAATGTGTAGGGAATCGGAGTTAGAACAGCACAAAGTTCAAGTCCATACCCTAGTTCGGCGATGAACTTGCTACGGCGGCAACGGCGGAGACGATCCCATTGACGGCGGTGGAGACCAGTGATAGGAGGCGGCTGGTGACGAGGAGGATGATCCGGAGACCCAGGAAGGCAGAGCAGGCTAAGCGCGGGCGAGGAGGTTCGGAAAGTTTTCCAAAATTTGACCCGTGGATATATATAGCCTGACCCTATCGGTGTGACCGAGTGGAACAACTCGGTGGCACTGAGATTCATAACTGCAAGCAGTTACTGAAACTCGGTGTGACCGAAAAGTTCAAATCGGTTGCACTGAGATTGAAAACCTAGATCAACTTAGTGATCTCGGTATGACCGAAATGGATGAACCGGTCAGACCGAAACACACAAAGAAGTTTTGGAAGTTTAAGTCTATGACGAATCGGGGACTCCGAGTGCTCCTCACACAGAGTGGTTCGAATCTGACTTGATCAAACTTTGTGATGCAGCACGAATAGAGTTTGAGACAAGAAAAGCATAGATAGCTAGAGAAGGTTCTTAGGAATTCTTGTCCATCCACTTGGCCAAAAGAAAAGGAAACCAACCAATCAAAACAACAAGTGGATGTCCTCGAATGAGTAAATTATGCAACCAACATGCTCACACAATAAAATGACAAATGAAATATGTGTCAAAGCATGCACAAACAATTCTAGCATCTATCAAGCAATTGGCGATGTCTAGGTCATCTATATATGAGTATATTGACTTAGGAGTCAAATGAGAACATTTGATCATAGGTCATACTCATCGTTTAAGCACAAGTGGGGTTACCACTTTTACATAAAGCGTTGTTGTGTTCACACCATTAGAGTTGCTTTAACTCAATTGTTAGAGTAAAGCTCCCCCTAGATGTGATATCCCCCCTAAGAGGGATGAACTAACCTTGGGTTTTGTCGATGATGACTTCATGTAGGTGTTGAAGATGTGGATGCTCTAAGTTGATGTAGATCATTCAGAGCTATCCTTTGGAGTGAGTTGCACTTTCAATACCTACACGGGTTAGTCCCACAAGGAACAAACAAGGATATCCATAGACATAGAGTGATGCACACACAAGATGATGTCTATGAGAGCATTAGGTTACCTTGTCCCTTGTCTTACCAACAAGAGAGTTTATGACTCCTTTGAACTAGTGAAAGATGTGGAAGTTGATTGCACTTGTTCTTGCCAAAATGATAAGAGTGAAGTATGTTGGCAGAGTCACCCTCAAGAACTCTCTAGTTCTTCTTCTTCGGGATCCACACCATTTTGATGGGAATCCTCGGAGTTGTAGTTGTATTGATGAAGTGGAACTTGATGTAGTCTTGGGAACCCACTTGACCAAGGCCTTAGGAGCTTCTTCAAATGCATCAATTTCCTCTTGAAGCTTGTCCTTGCCTTTTTCCTTGTGGTCTTGTGGTGGAATATCATCTTGAGCTTGTGTCCCCTTGAAAGAAGTAGGATCATACTTCTCTTGTTAAGGAACAAACTTCATCTTGGGGTATTGATCTTCTTCCCACTCAACTCCGTTGGCATTGAACTTTCGTTCAAAACCAATACCTTGATTCTTCTAGTGCCTTCCTTACTTGCGTACAATTTCCTCGAATTGCTTACTCCCGACAAGGCTCTTGTAAACACCTTTCTCTATGATTCCCTTCAATAAGCTATTTTATTGCTCAAGTGTGACTTGGCTAAGAGAATCATTAGTGGAATCAAGAGAACTACTGGAAGCAACAATATTGGATTTAGCATGATAATTGTTACTACTAGAAGAAGAATCCTTCTTGTTCTTGTTACTAGACTTGACTTGAGGCATGTAAGTGGATAAGAGTAAACGCTTGGCAGTGTAAGAAGAACTTTTCTTGCGAAGATCATCATTGATTGCCTTTAAGAACTCATGCTCTTGCTCAAGATTGAGCTTCTCAAAACGTAATTTCTCATGAGTCCTTAAAAGTTCTCGATGATCTCCTAAGATAGTTTCATGAGCTAACTTAAGAGTGTTTAGTTCTTTAGTTAGAGACTCAATCTTCTCCTTATCATTGTCATTTGTTTCATCTTGATTACCATGATTAATTGATGTTTCATCATAGTATTCATCACTAGACAAGTCATCTTCATCACTATTGAAATCAACATACTCGGGGTGTGATACCTTTGGACCTTTAGCCATGAAGCATCTTCCAATTCCTTCATTTGGTGAATCAAACTTGTCGTAGGAGTTGGTTGACACAAGTGCTAGACCGGAAACACCTTCATCTTGAGTATATTCGGAGTCGGAGTGATAACTTCTCTCGGAGTCATTGTCGGAGCCGGAGCCGAATACCCATTCACCAACATGAGCTTGATGTCTTCGTTTTGTGTAGCTCCTTGATGACTTGTCCTTCCTTTCCGAATCCTTGCTTCTCCGGGAGGGTCTTCATTCATAACAATCATCCCTACTCCTTCTCTCCCTCGATGGTGATTCTTCTCTTCTACTTCTTCTTTTGGGAGAATCTTGTCTTCTCTTATGGGGAGCCGTACACTCATTGGAGTAGTCTCCGGGTCTTCCACAATTGTAGCAGTTTCGCTCTCGACTAGAAGATCTTTTGTCATTGTAGGACCTTGACTTGGAACTTCTCTCTTTGCTTCTATTCTTGTAGAACTTGTTGAAGTTCTTCACCATTAGGCTCAATTCTTCATTGAAGGTTTGTTTCTCACTTGATGATGTGGGAGCTTCACATGAGGCTTGTAAGCACCACTTGACTTGTTATGAAGCTCCTCCTTATCCTTGAGTGACATCTCATGAGCAACAATTCTTCCAATGACTTCCGTTGGCTTGAGATCTTTGTAATTTGGCATCATTTGGATCAATGTGCACACGGTATCATATTTTCCATCCAAGGCTCTTAGGATCTTCTTGATGATGAATTTGTCGGTCATCTCTTCACTTCCTAAGCCGGCAATCTCATTTGTGATAAGAGCAAGCCTAGAGTACATTTCAGCGACACCTTCACCATCCTTCATTTTGAACTTGTCAAGTTGACTTTGAAGCACATCCAACTTGGATTCCTTGACGAAGTCGGTACCTTCGTGCATATCAATCAAAGTATCCCAAATTTCCTTTGCATTCTCAAGACGGCTGATTTTGTTGAATTATTCAGGGCACAATCCGTTGAAGAGGATATCACAAGCTTGAGCATTGTATTGTAGCATCTTCAACTCTTCCGCGGTAGCTTCACGATTCGGTTCTCTCCCATCAAAGAATTCACCTTGCAATCCAACACACACAATAGCCCAAACGGCGGGGTTATGTCCAAGAATATGCATTTTCATCTTATGCTTCCAACTAGCAAAATTAGTACCATCAAAGTAAGGACCTCTATGGTGGTAATTTCCCTCGCTAGACGCCATACTCTCCTAGGTTGTGAAACCAAGGCTTTGACTTCCAAAAGCTATGAAAATTAAAGCAAATGGAAACCTGGCTCTGATACCACTTGTAGGATCGAAAGTATGTCTAGAGAGGGGGGGGGGGTTGATTAGACTACTTGACCAAATAAAAATCTAACCTTTTCCCAATTTTAGTTCTTGGCAGATTTTAGCAACTTTGAACAAGTCAAGCAATCTTAACACAATTCAAGCAATCATGCAAAGAGTATATGAGCAGCGGAAAGTAAAGCATGCAACTTGCAAGAATGTAAAGGGAAGGGTTTGGAGGATTCAAACGCAATTGGAGACACGGATGTTTTGTCGTGGTTCCGATAGGTGGTGCTATCGTACATCCACGTTGATGGAGACTTCAACCCGCGAAGGATAACGGTTGCGCGAGTCCACGGAGGGCTCCACCCATGAAGGGTCCACGAAGAAGCAACCTTATCTATCCCACCATGGACATCGCCCACGAAGGACTTGCCTCACTAGCGGTAGATCTTCATGAAGTACGTGATCTCCTTGCCCTTACAAACTCCTTGGTTCAACTCCACAATCTTGTCGGAGGCTCCCAAGTGACACCTAGCCAATCTAGGAGACACCACTCTCCAAGAAGTAACAAATGGTCTGTTGATGATGAACTCCTTGCTCTTGTGCTTCAAATGATAGTTTCCCCAACACTCAACTCTCTCTGACAGGATATGGATTTGGTGGAAAAAATATTTGAGTGGAAAGCAACTTAGGGAAGGCTAGAGATCGAGATTCATATGGAAGGAATGGAATATCTTGGTCTCAACACAAGTGTAGGTGGTTCTCTCTCAGAAAATATAGGTTGGAACTGTAGGTTTGTTCTGATGGATCTCTCTACGAATGAAGAGGAGGTGGAGGGGTATATATAGCCTCCACACAAAATCTAACCATTAGACATAACTTTCCAAACTCGGTGGGACTGAGTGGTTAAACTCGGTCGGACCAATTCAGCAAAGCTAGTGACCATTAGGGTTTTCGGTGGGACCGACATGCAACTCGGTAGGACCCATATGATTAGGGTTAGTGCATAACGTAATCTCGGTGAGACCGATATGATTAGGGTTAGGGATAACGTAATCTCGGTGAGACCGATTACACAAACTCGACGAGACCGATTTTGGTAATAAGCTAACCAGAGAGTTGGTCAGGTAAACTCGGTGGGACCGATCGCTTATTTTGGTGAGACCAAAACATTATGAAGGGAGAACCAAGAGTTTAATTGCAATCTTAGTGGGACCGATCGCTCATCTCGGTGAGACCGAAATGTTACGAAGGGAAAAAAAGAGATTACAATCCCATCTCGGTAAGACCGAGATCCTATCGGTGAGACCGATTTGCCTAGGGTTTGTGGAAGTGGCTAAGACATTTGAAACTCGGTGGCGCCGGATAGAAAGAATCGGTGGGGCCGAGTTTGACTTTCGGTTTAGGTCATATGTGGATGTGAGAAAGTAGTTGAGGGTTTTTTGGAGCATATCACTAAGCATTTTGAGCAAGAACCTCATTAAGCAACACCTCATCCCTCCTTGATAGTATTGGCTTTTCCTATGGACTCAATATGATCTTGGATCACTAAAATAGGAAATGTAGAGTCTTGAGCTTTGAGCTTGAGCCAATACTTTGTCCTTAGCATTTTGAGGGGTCCACTTTTCTCATCCATGCCATGCCAGTCATTGAGCTTTCCTGAGATATTAATCTTGAAATAGCATTAGCTCAATGAGCTATATGTTGTTAGGAATTAACAAACCACCTAGGGATAGTTGCACTTTCATGGGTGGACCGATGCTTGGGTACTGTCCTTACTTGGACAAGCATCCCACTTATGATTAACCTCTATTGCAAGCATCCGCAAATACAACAAAAGTGTTAAGGCAAACCTAACCATAGCATGAAACATATGGATCCAAATCAGCCCCTTACGAAGCAACGCATAAACTAGGGTTTAAGCTTCTGTCACTCTAGCAACCCATCATCTACTTATTACTTCCCAATGCCTTCCTCTAGGCCCAAATAATGGTGAAGTGTCATGTAGTCGACGATCACATAACACCACTAGAGGAGAGACAACATACATCTCATCAAAATAACGAACGAATACCAAATTCACATGACTACTAATAGCAAGACTTCTCCCATGTCCTCAGGAACAAACGTAACTACTCACAAAGCATATTCATGTTCATAATCAGAGGGGTATTAATATGCATATAGGATCTGAACATATGATCTTCCACCAAATAAACCAACTAGCATCAACTACAAGGAGTAATTAGCACTACTAGCAACCCACAGGTACCAACCCAGACTTGGAGACAGAATTGAATACAAGAGATGAACTAGGGTTTTAGAGGAGATGGTGCTGGTGAAGATGTTGATGGAGATTGACCCCCTCCTGATGAGAGGATAATTGGTTATGATGATGGCAATGATTTCCCCCTCCCGGAGGGAAGTTTCCTCGGCAGAACAGCTCCGCCGGAGCCCTAGATTGATTCCGCCATGGTTCCTCCTCGTGGCGGCGGAGTCTCGTCCGGAAAGATGGCTTATGATTTTTTCCTCATTGAAAGACTCCATATAGAAGAAGATGGACATCGGAGGGCCACCAGGGGGCCCACGAGGTAGGGGGCACGCCCAGGGGGGTAGGGCTTGCCCCCCACCCTCGTGGGCAGGGTGTGGCCCCCCTCCGGAACTTCTTGCACTCAGTATTTTTTATATATTCTAAAAATGACTTCCGTGAAGTTTCAGGACTTTTGGAGCTGTGCAAAATATGTCTCTAATATTTGCTCCTTTTCCAGCCCAGAATCCCAGCTGTCGGCATTCTCCCTCTTTATGTAAACCTTGTAAAATAAGAGAGAGTAGGCATAAGTATTGTGACATAATGTGTAATAACATCCCATAATGCAATAAATATCGATATAAAAGCATGATGCAAAATGGGCATATCAACTCCCCCAAGCTTAGACCTCGCTGGTCCTCAAGCGAAAGCCGAAATCGAAAAATATGTCCACATGTTTAGAGATAGAGGTGTCGATAAAAATAAAATACGGACATGAGGGCATCATGATCATTCTTAGAACAACAACTTATATAATTCTTGTCATGTGATCTCTTATGCTAGAGTAACAATTCAATCACAATTTTAAGTATGAATCATAAACTTCATTGAAAACTAAAAAACTATAATCTCAGTCATTGGAGCAATTGCAATTTAACATAATATAGGAAAGAGTCAATATAAGAGCTTTTCAGCAAGTCCACATACTCAACTATCATATAGTCTTTCACAATTGCTGACACTCACGTAATACTTATGCGTATGGAGTTTTAATCGGACACAGAGAAAGATAGGGGCTTATAATTTTGCCTCCCAACATTTTACCTCAAGGGTAATGTCAACAATAATGGTTCATGAAAACTCACATCGAATTAGCCATATATACCAGGATCTTTTCGACATATTGTGCTTGCCAAAAGATAAAATATAAAAATGAGTGGTGAAGATCACCATGACTCTTTTTATAGGTAGGAGATAAAATGAAATGGTAGGCCCTTCGTAGAGGGAAGTAGAGGTTGTCATGTGCTTTTATGGTTGGATGCACAAAATCTTAATGCGAAAGAACGTCACTTTATATTGCCACTTGTGATATGGACCTTTATTATGCAGTCTGTCGCTTTTATTTCTTCCATATCACACGATCGTATAAAGCTTATTTTCTCCCACACTAATAAGTCATACATATTTAGAGAGCAATTTTTATTGCTTGCACCGATGACAACTTACTTGGAGGATCTTACTCAATCCATAGGTAGGTATGGTGGACTCTCATGGCAAAACTGGTTTAAGGGTGTTTGGAAGCACAAGTAGTATCTCTACTTAGTGCAAAGAATTTGGCTAGCATGAGGGGGAAAGGCAAGCTCAATCATGTTGGATGATCCAAGACAATATAATTTATCTCAGATGCAAGAGAACATAACCCATTACGTTGTCTTCCTTGTCCAACGTCAACTCTTTAGCATGTCATATTTTAATGAGTTCTCACAATTATAAAGATGTCCAAGATAGTATATTTATATGTGAATACCTCTCTTTCTTTATTACTTCCTATTAATTGCAACGATGACCAAAACTATGTTTGTCAACTCCCAACAACTTTTATTCATCATACTCTTTCTATGTGAAGTCATTACTCTCCATAAGATCCATATGATCTCTTTTATTTCCTTTTTATTCTTTCTCTTTTCTTTTATTCCCTCAAGATCACAGCAAGATAATCAAGCCATGGACTCAACACTAATCTTTATTATATATAGCTCACAGACTCGATCACATAGAAGGATCATAAAGGAAAACCCACAAATAGATCATACTAAGAACTTTTATTCTACTAGCTCAAAATATTATCAAAAGGATCGAAGTAAGAAAACGGTAAAGATAAAAGTGATGGTGATATGATACCGGGGCACCTCCCCCAAGCCTGGCAGTTGCCAAGGGGAGTGCCCATACCCATGTGATTATGTCTCCTTTGTTGGTGAAGAAGATGGAGTTGTTGATGCTGGATAGTCGCACATCGAGCATAGGAGATCTTGCAACTTGCGGATAATGCCCTTGAGTGCGATGATATGCTCCTTCAACAAAATATTTTCACGTGTGAGATACTTGTTTTGTATACGAGCTAACTCCATCATCTTGAAAGCTTCGATCTCAGTTGGGGTAAGAAGATCGTGATCAAGTTGAAGGATGTCTTCTGTTGGCGGAACTTGGTCCTCCGTGGCTTTCTTCATCCCTTCATCCTTGTTGATCTCCATGGGTTCTTCTCTCTTCAACTCTATATTCATTAGCCAAGCATTGTTGCCCTCATTGTTGGAGGAGGAGGGAGACGACATGATGCTTGGCTTTGACAACCCTGGCAGAAAACAGCTTGAAACAAGAACAGGAAATTTTTGCGTGATACGGTGGTCAAAACTTTCAGGAGATTATACAATCAATTTTTACAGACCAAAATACGCATCATGCAAGAAAATGGAGTCCGGAGAGCACACGAGGTGCCCACGAGGTAGGGGGGCGCGCCCAGGGGGTAGGGCGCACCCTCCACCCTCGTGTCCTTCCCGGACTGCTTCTTATTTTTCTATTTTTCTAAATATTCCAAAACGGAAGAAAATTGCCATTAGAACTGTTTTGGAGTTGGTTTACTTACCATACCACATACCTATTCCTTTTCGGAGTCTGAAACGTTCCAGAAAGTGTCCCTTATGTATTCCTCTGGGGTTATGGTTTGAATAACATTGGTTTCAACATTTATAGGATCACCTGATATATAATGTTTAATCCTTTGACCGTTCACCACCTTCGGATTTGTGCCTTTGAAGTTGTTGATTTTTATGGCACCGGAACGATAGACCTCCACGATAACGTAAGGACCTTCCCATTTAGAGAGAAGTTTTCCTGCAAAAAAATCTTAAACGAGAGTAGTATAGCAATACATAATCACCTACATTAAACTCACACTTTTGTATTTGTCGGCGTTCTGGGAACGGGGGTCCCCAGACTTGCCTGCCTGCGGCCTGTGGCGTGGCTCAAAGGGGGGCCCAGCGCGGCCCATCTTCACCAAGACAAACCCAAGACCCTTGCGAGGGGCCAAGCCTCGCGGGGCGGACGACGTGGAGCTTCCTCAGGCGCGGCCTCATTAGGCTGGCTCACGAGGAGGCGGAGAGATCAAGGCGGGGTACCTCACGAGGTGCCCGTGACGCAAGCCATGACGACCAGGGGCGCCAGGCGGGTGCCAGCCCGCGCAGTGTCCTCCCTTCCTCTTTGGTGCAAAGGGGGCAAGCGCAGCCGCGGAGTACCGAGGCATCAGGCAAAGGTTGCCGTTTCGGTGCAACGAGACCAAGACCAGGAGGACTACGAGACGGAGGTCACCAAGGAGCCCAAGATGGCGTCATCACTAGAGCTTTGCGCAGGCGAAGACTACTTTTGTCAGGGTAGCTGATACTAGCTGCCCCCTTCAAATTAGCCCGCCATTGTTGGCTCCCTTCCCGCTCGATATTTGGGAAGAGGACCAGGGCCTCTATAAATAGGACCAGCCACCCACAAAGCCAAGAGAGCTGAGCCGGGGGGTTGGAAGGATAGAGAAGATCAGAGAGAGAGAGAGAGAGAGAGAGAAAGGTGACTGAGCTCCTCCCAGCAGTTCATCGCCCCAGCCAAGAACAGACCCTTGCGAGGCTGTTCTTCCTTGTATTGTTCATCACCATCAGCCCAAGAGGCAATCCACCACACCACACACTGGAGTAGGGTATTACACCACAACGGTGGCCCGAACCAGTATAAACCCTGCGTCTCTTGTGTTATTCTTTCCTTAGTTTAGATCCTAGCAAGGCGGAGGAGTGTAGGTAGGTAGGAGGCGAAGTCTCCGCGCGCACCCCAGTGTTCGAACCTCAAGGGTCTGCCGGAACCCGAAATCTGACATTTGGCTCGCCAGGTAGGGGTGTGCCGGGATTCGTCTTCCACTACCTCGTTCTCCTCCGACCATCACGCCCATGTCTGACGCTCGTCGGGCCCGCGTCGGCGCCGGGCCGCGCTCGCTTCCTGCGTCGCCCAGACGGCCCCTGTCGGCGGGCGTCCTCGCCGTTCCCCGTCACCTGCCGTCAACGCCGCCACGGCCCGGCGGGGGACGAGCAGCAAGCATCGTCCCAGCATCCGTCCGTGCGGCAAGACGGCCGCACCGCAACTCCCTCACTCACCCGAGCTGGTTCTTCGTCCCGCGCGCTCCGCGCGCCCATGGAGGCTCGGGCTGCACTCATCGCGGCGAACGAGCTCCTGCGCTACCGTCCCGTCGATGACGTCTACGAAGAATGGCTCGACCGCGTCGCCAAGCTCGTCTGCACCGCAGGGGGCTCTCCTGCGCCGTCCGTTCCGCTGCACCACACCCCGCCCCGCGCGGGCAATGAAGCTCCGGCGGCGCCCCGGCCGCCTCCTCCTCAGGAAGGTGCCATGGCACCAAGGCGCGTGGCCCCTGGGCGGAACCCGCTCCGTCAGGCGCCAGCGCAGCAAGAGCAGAGCTGTCAAGAAGTCCCTCACCCGCAAGAAGCTGCCCGGGCGCTCCCTGCTCCAGCACGTCGTGACCATGCTCCTGCTCCCGCGCGTTAAGACCCCGCGCTGCTCCCAGCAGCAGTGCATGGGGACATGCAAGACCAAGTTCCCCATCATCCAAGGCCTCCCGTGGCCACAACAGGGTACCGCGCCTTCACCGCCGAGCTACGCAATGTCGCGTGGCCCGGCAAGTTCAAGCCAGACTTGCCTCCCCGCTACGACGGCACGGCTGACCCTGCGGAGTTCCTCCAGCTCTACGAGCTGGGCATCGAAGCTGCCAATGAAGACGAGAAGGTCATGGCGAACTGGTTCCCCATGGCACTCAAGGACGGGGCCCGCACCTGGCTCCTGAACCGGGCTCCAGGCACAATCTCCTCCTGGGACAAGATGCGCACCCGCTTCATCGCCAACTTCCAAGGCACTCACGACCGGCCACCCGCCGTGAGCGACATGCGCCGCATCAAGCAACAGCCCGGGGAGACCCTGCAGAAGTACATCCAGTGCTTCAACAACACATGCCTCAAGATTCCCAAGGTGACTGAGGAGGCCATCATTTCGGCCTTCTCCGATGGCATGCGCGACGTCAAGATGAAGGAGGAGCTGGCGATGCATGAAGACCTGTGCACTTCCTTGGAACTGTTCAACCTGGCAACCAAGTGCGTCAGGGACGAGGAAGGGCGTCTCTCCCTCCTCGAGCTGCCTGCCGCAGACCCAGAAGAGAAGAAGCCCAAGGTCAAGGATGTGAAGCGCAAGGGGGCTGCCGTGCTCGCGGCAGAACCAGACACCAAGCGGGGCAGAGATCAGCCCGAACCTTCCAAGGGCAGCCGGTACTGTGTGTATCACGACCTCCACACCCACAACACCAACGAATGTCAAGAGCTCCGAGCCGTGCGAGAAGGAAGGATCGGCCGTCGCCCTGACCGCAGTGACCGGGGCTATGGCCGAGGAGGAGGAAGGAACGCAGGACGCTGGGAAGACCGTGGCCCGCGCCAAGGGTGGCGCGATCAACCTCGCGAGGATCGCTGGCAAGACCCGCCTCGCGAGGGAGGCTGGAGGGATCAACCTCGCGAGGGAGACTGGAGGGATCAGCCTCGCAAGGATCGCCCGCAAGGCAACGCATGCCTCCCACCGCTGCCGCCGCAGCCAAGGAGAAACGAGGACCGCCACCAGGACGAGGGGGCTGGGGGCTTCCAGGAGCCGCGCGGGATCGCCTGCATCCTGGGCGGGGCACAAGCCCTAGCCTCTCAATGCATCTTCAAGCAGTTCGCCCACGAAGTGAACGCAGTCCTCCCTAGGCTCGAAGCCACGCGCCCTCTCAGGTGGTCGGCGTGCGCCATCACGTTCAGCTCAGCGGATCAGCTCAAGTGTGCGGCTACAGCCGGAGTTCTCCCGATGCTTTGCTCCCTGATCGTCAGCAACGTGGTGGTCACCAAGACCCTCATCGATGGCGGGGCAGGGCTCAACGTCCTATCCATGGAAACATTCAACAACCTCCAAGTGCCCTACAGCCAGCTTCAGCCAACCAAGCCTTTCTCCGGTATCACCGACGGCTCCACGGTCCCGATTGGGCAGGTCCGCCTCCCTGTCACCTTCGGGGCACGTGACAACTACCGCACCGAGCTTATCGACTTCGACGTCGCTCACATTCGCCTGCCGTACAACGCCATCCTTGGGTACCCAGCGGTGGCCAAGTTCATGGCCGTAACTCACCATGGCTACAACGTCCTCAAGATGCCAGGAAGCGGCGGAGTCATCACGGTGCCATGTGAAGAGAAGGACGCGCTGTGTTCCCTGGAACGAGCCTTTTAGGCCGCGTCACTAGAAGACTCGGATCGTGGAAGCAGGAGGCCTCCCGAGACCGCCCCTAAGAAGAAGAAGACATCGTTCGGCCCGACCACTCAGGAGGCAGGCCCCTCTGGGCACGCGCCTGCCCAGGGGGAACCTCCTTCCATCGCATAGGAAAGCGCGCCCGGCGCCCTCCTCAGGCAGGGCTCGGGGGCTCTCCCCTGGAGGGCCACCGACCTAGCTAGGGTCACGAGGGAGGCGCTTGGGCACCACATGGAGGCGTGTTTCAAAGCACGTTTCCCTCAAGAAGGAGCAAGGCAAGGAGACCCAGACCCTCAGGAGTTTGTCAGCAAGGCCATTCAGGAGCTACAGGAGTCAAGAGTCATGAAAGGTGGCCGCCGCCTACCAGCAGTGGCTCCCCATCCAGGCGAGGATGGTGGGCTGCGCGTCTGCATCGACATACCAGGGCTCGACCGAGTCGCCTCTCTGGAGCGCCTCTGGCCCTCGCGAGTGGGGCGCTGCGGAGGCCCACCCCACAGCTACGTTCGCATGCCTTACGGCTTGCCAAACGCGGCTGACACGTACCGGCACCTCATGAGGGGCATCACGGAGGCACGAGAGGCAGGGCGTTCCGTGGTCCTGGCAGGGATGGAGATGGCCCGTGAGGAGCCGCCAGCACCTCCGGAGCCTCCCGAGGCCCCTGGGCCTGGGGGCTCGTGAGGATCGGCTCCCGCAGCCCACCGAGCCTGCTACATCAATGCTCCTTCGCCCTCAACATCATCAGGTGACATCTTTCGAGTTTTATTTCCAGCTGGGAGCGCCCCCCAAGGCTACATTATTCCCAGGACGCCTGGGTCCGTCCCTGCGGCGTGTATCCCTTTTTATTCCATGTTGTTAGCTTACCCTATTGGGGGCGCCCCTCAGGCTGCATGATCCCCAAGCCGCTCGGGCCAGGCCCAGCGGCATGTATCCCATTTGCGTTTATTTCCGATCATGCGTTAGACCCACCATGCTTGATTATTTGATGCCGGTCCACGGCACCTCTTCTTCTCCATGCCGACCACTTGCACGTTAAAGGGGGGGGGTACCTGAGCATCGCGACTCAGGGCTCTTACTAGCTCTCCAGCCCTCACCCTCTGGTCTTGTCCATGGCATCGCGATCTGGCATACCAGCGACGGTTGAGACCAGCTCGAGGGCCGGGACCCGAGGACGTAGAGTGCCGACATCTAACAAATTTGCAGGGACACATCACAAGATAATGCCCAGTGCCAGGAGCAACCCGCCTAGAGGTAGGGCCCCGTGAGTCCCGCGCTAGCTCACGGGTGCCCAGATACACCTCGCCAGGCCCTACCGTGCCAGCCACGTGTCAGGGCAGGGCTGTACACGCCCTGGGGGCTCCTCCCAGAGGGGGCCCCCCTCCCACGTACCAGTGGAAGCACCATGCTCCATGCTGGCTGACAACACTACCGAGGAGCGGCTATGCCCGTACACATACGGTAGCGCTATGCTCGGCGCTGGTGATAAACAACTGAGGGTGGCCCCCGGGCCGCACCAACCTCAGGGAGCCCAAAGCTCAGTGTCTAGCCTCATCGTAATGCCTCCCCTCGGGAGTGCCGCATGAGGGGGCTGGGCACGGGGGTTGCGCCTGGGTCACACCCAGACGCACGCCGCTCAGCCAGGTCCCCCCGGGCCTGGTTCGTCATGCGTCTCTCCCAGAGTGGAGCCAAGGTACGAAGGCCGTTTGAGCGTCAAGGGGGACTCCTGAGCATCGCGACTCAGGAGCCTAACTCGTCACGTAGCCCCTCACTCTGTGGCCCCGTCCTGGTTTCCGGTCGGGACCAACGCTGGGTGAGGTACGCGCGCGGCCGGGCTCTGCAGACGTAGAACGGTAGATCCACCCGCATCACGCCTCCCTACTTGCTGTTCATGCATCAAGGGGGACTCCTGAGCATCACGACTCAGCAGGCTAACTGGTCACGTAGCCCCTCACTCCGTGGCCCCGTCCTGGTTTCCGGTCGGGACCAACGCTGGGTGAGGTACGCGCGCGGCCGGGCTCTGCAGACGTAGAACGGTAGATCCACCCGCATCACACCTCCCTACTTGCTGTTCATGCGCCAAGGGGGACTCCTGAGCATCGCGACTCAGGAGCCTAACTTGTCACGTGGCCCCTCACTCCTTGGCCCCGTCTTGGTTTCCGATCGGGACCAACGCTAGGTGAGGCATGCGCGGGGCCGGGCTCTGCCGGCATAGAACATAAGCAAGTAGGAAGGAAAGGCGCAAATTTCAAGGAATTCAAAAGAAAATATTACAGTCCACACTGTTATCTCGATGCCAAACGCAAGTTTAAATGCCTCCTCGAGGCATGATACATGTGCAGGAATTAAAGGCAGGACAGGAGCCGCAATGGAGTCACTTGTCGGTGATGGAGCAGCGCGGATTGGGAACGCCTCACGGAGCGGTGGGGTTGGCAGCGCCTTGCTTCGGCTTGGTGCTGAAGGCCCGGAACTTCCCCAACAGGGCCTCTGCGTGACCCTTCACGGCCTCGGCAGTGGCAGCGGCACGCTTGCCGCTCACTGGCTCCAGCAGGCTGTCGAGGTCGACATCGGGATCGCGAAGGTAGATGTGGGTGAGGACCCGCGTCATTGCTGCAGAAGACAGGACACGCGCCTCGGCCTCGGCCGCGGGGCCAAGGCCAAGGGCGACATCTTCAAGAGCGTGAACCAGGAAGGGAAGCAGCTTGGCGGGGCCATCCTTGGCGCTAGCCAGTGGGCTCTCCAGGCCGCTGTTGTAAAGCGTCCTCAGTGAGGAGCGAGCCCTCGCCTCCATCTCCGCGAAGGCCACACGGTCCTCCGCAAGAACCAGGGCCTCATCGTCCAGCTTGGCCTTCCTCGCCCCAACTCCTGCTCCAGCGCGCCTAGGCGGTCGCGGCGTTTCTTGAGCTTGACCTCCCTCTCCTTGAGAGCCGCCTTGCGAGCCTTCACACCTTCTTCCTGCTCTTGGCGAAGGCGGACCTCGTTCGCGAGCTGGTCCCGCAAATCTTGCAGTTCGCCCTCCAGTGCCTTGCAACGTCCACGGACGTCAACCACCTCCCCCAGGGCTACGTCCCGAGCAGCCTTCGCCTCAAGGACAGCCTGTTTCTCCTCGTTGCATGCCGTCGAGGCCTGTACCAGCGCCGCCCGAATCGAAGCATCGGAGCGAACCCATCCTGAAGCCAGCTCCAAGCGCCCGGCCACCAAGCGGAGGTCGGCGCCAAGAAGATCTTGACGTAGTCGGTCCAGCTCAGCAACAGCACGATCCAGAACGGCAGAAGGAGTCGGAGATACAGCAGCCAGTGGAGTAGGAGGAGAAGACGGCAGCGCGGCCACATCATCCTGAGGCGGAGTCTGCCACGCCCCGACAGCTGAAGTGGCGGCGGCAGGCAAGAGCACCTCGGGAGCCACTTGGGCCGTGGGGGCTGAGCTCGCCCCAGCCGGCTCAGCCAGGCCTCGCGAGGACGACCGGGCAGGAGAAGCCTGTGCGTCGCGGTCACCCTCCTTCGCGGGCAGAAGCGCTGCCCCGGATGGAACCTCGGGAGCCCCCTTCGGCTTCTTTGCGGCGGGCGCCAGCCTACCCAAGAGATGCGGACGTCAAGCCTCAGAAGCAGAGCAAGAGATAAAGACAAGAATCGAATGCTTATGGGTCGTCGCCAGTGAGCTCAAGCGGCCTCCGGCCAAATTTGAAGCCTGAAAGCCGGCTGGAAGGGTCAACCTCGGGAAGCTTGGAGGCGGAAGGTGCATCTGCAGTCCGCCCCGGGGCCAGGGCAGACCCACGGGAGATCAGCCCGGTCCTGTCCTTCTTCGGGATCGGGGGCGAGCTCCCGCCGTCCTGCTCGTCGTTGTCCTCGTCATCGTCTTCGTCGTCATCCTCATCGTCATCGCTCGGAGAGATGCGGAGAACGCGGGACCTGCACCGGGGGAGGGGAGCCCTCAAATCTCCGTCAGTCGCCTCGGAGTCAGGCCCCTTTCCCTGCTCCCCTCCTTCCTCCTCTTCGCTGGAGTCGTCGGAGGGCACGTCCACCAGTTCCTCGGGAGTTTCCATGGGCATGGGCCCATCCCCGTTGAAGACGGGCATGGACTCCACTACCTGCTCCCAGTCGTCGCGGAGGAACAAGGGCGTAGGAGCGCCCACCAACCTCGCCACATCGCCCCCGACCAGAGATTGGAGGACCGCAGCCAGATCTCCATCGGCTAAGGCCGCAGGGCTCGGACGGGGCCTCCACATCGGAAGTGAGTACTGCCGAAGTGGGGCCAACTGGTGCTCCAGGAATTCCCTCAGCAGCGACGCGCCGGTCAGCTTCACCGCCGCCATGTTGGCCGGCCTCAGATCCGCGTCCATCTTCTCCAACATCAGCTTCGCGCGGGGGTCCGTGAGCTCCACTCGACCCCAATCGCTAGAGCTCGTGGGCTGCGCCATGTGCAAGATCAGCCGAGGGTGGATGCGCCCAGCATCCACCAAGACCCACTTGCTCCTGAAGCCCTCAATCCTTTTCCCGGGGTTCGAAATGGCAATGGCGCCACCGTACGCGACGAAGCTCGCGCACGCGGAAGCAGTACCACGAGAGGTCCGGAGGTAGAAGTAGTGGCGCGGCAAGGCCACTGAGGGCTGCACCCCTACGTGAGCCTCGCAGTAATAGGCGAAGATTGCCAGGAGAAGGACGGAGTTGGGGTGGAGATGCAGGGCTTGTAGCTTATAGTGGCGGAGGACAGAGAAGAAGAACTCGGAGAAGGGAGGCACCAGGCCAGCAGCAATGGCACTTACGAAGAGCGGATAGAAGGTGCTCCCTTGACCCTCAGGGGTGGCGGAGCCAACTTTAGACACCTTCGCCCCGTTGATGCCCCGCGCCGTCGCCCTCCGGCGCAATCGGGCAAGGCTCGCCTCCAACACGTTCGGCGGGTCCAGGGCAGACGAGTACCAAGCTACGGCTGGGGGCTGACGAGGTGCCATGGCTTCCAAGGTCACACGGGCGGAGTGGATCTGGAAATTTTGGAGGAAGGAGAGGGGCAGGAAAGGGGATCCGAGCAGCAACCGGGGAAAGCAAGAAGCAAAGCCTAGGTGGATGCCGCTCCTTTATCAACTCGCGCGGTTGCTAGGGCGCCCACATCCAACCAATCGCCACGCGGTGCCCAGGGCCGCAGGCTGTTAGGGCCCGCGGCGCTTCGCTCTTGCCCTTCCGCCTCCCTGCACGGCCAAGTCCGGGCGCGCCTTGGGCCCGGGGGCTACTGTCGGCGTTTCGGGAATGGGGGTCCCCAGACTTGCCTGCCTGCGGCCTGCGGCGTGGCTCAAAGGGGGGCCCAGCGCGGCCCATCTTCACCAACACAAACCCAAGACCCTCGCGAGGGGCCAAGCCTCGCGGGGCGGACGACGCAGAGCTTCCTCAGGCGCGGCCTCGTCAGGCTGGCTCACGAGGAGGCGGAGAGATCAAGGCGGGGTACCTCACGAGGTGCCCGTGATGCAAGCCATGACGACCAGGGGCGCCAGGCGGGTGCCAGCCCGCGCAGTGTCCTCCCTTCCTCTTTGGTGCAAAGGGGGCAAGCGCAGCTGCGGAGTACTGAGGCATCAGGCAAAGGTTGCCGTTTCGGTGCAACGAGACCAAGACCAGGAGGACTACGAGACGGAGCTCACCGTGGAGCCCAAGACGGCGTCATCACCAGAGCTTTGCGCAGGCGAAGACTACTTTTGTTAGGGTAGCTGATACTAGCTGCCCCCCTTCAAATTAGCCCGCCATTGTTGGCTCCCTTCCCGCTCGATATTTGGGAAGAGGACCAGGGCCTCTATAAATAGGACCAGCCACCCACAGAGCCAAGAGAGCTGAGCCGGGGGGTTGGAAGGATAGAGAAGATCAGAAAGAGAGAGAGAGAAAGGTGACTGAGCTCCTCCCAGCAGTTCATCGCCCCAGCCAAGAACAGACCCTCGCGAGGCTGTTCTTCCTTGTATTGTTCATCACCATCAGCCCAAGAGGCAATCCACCACACCACACACTGGAGTAGGGTATTACACCACAACGGTGGCCCGAACCAGTATAAACCCTGCGTCTCTTGTGTTGTTCTTTCCTTAGTTTAGATCCTAGCAAGGCGGGGGAGTGCAGGTAGGTAGGAGGCGAAATCTCCGCGCGCACCCCAGTGTTCGAACCTCGAGGATCTGCCAGAACCTGAAATCCGACAGTATTCTTTTGTCATGCCATCTTTTAACTTTTTCTTTAAATAATTTGGCATTCTCATAGGCTTGGGTTCTGCATTCATCAAGTGAGCTAATGTCAGATAACCTTTTCTCACTGGCAAGTTTGAAATCATAGTTGAGCTCTTTAATAGCCCAATAAGCCTTATGTTCTAGTTCAAGAGGTAAGTGACATGCTTTTCCCTAAACCATTTTATACGGAAACATACCCATAGGATTTTTATATGCAGTTCTATAGGCCCATAATGCATCATCAAGTTTCTTGGACCAATTCTTTCTAGATCTATTAACAGTCTTTTGCAAAATTAATTTGAGCTCTCTATTACTCAATTCTACTTGACCACTGGACTGTGGGTGATAAGGAGATGCAATTCTATGATTAACATCATATTTAGCAAGCATTTTACGGAAAGCACCATGAATAAAATGTGAACCACCATCAGTCATTAAATATCTAGGGACTCCAAACCTTGGAAAAATAACTTCTTTAAGCATCTTAATATAGGTGTTATGATCAGCACTACTAGTTGGAATAGCTTCTACCCACTTAGTAACGTAATCAACAACAACTAAAATATGTGTGTATCCATTGGAGGCAGGAAAAGGTCCCATATAATCAAAGCCCCATACATCAAATGGTTCAATAACAACTGAATAATTCATAGGCATTTCTTGACGTCTACTAATATTACCAATTCTTTGACATTCATCACAAGATACAACAAACTTACGGGCATCCTTGAAGAGAGTAGGCCAATAAAAACCGGATTGCAATACCTTATGTGCAGTTCTATCTCCAGCGTGGTGTCCTCCATAAGGTTCGGAGTGACACTTGCGTAGGATATGTTCTTGTTCATGCTCAGGTACACAACGTCTAATAACACCATCTACTCCTTCTTTATAAAGATGTGGGTCATCCCAAAAGTAATGTCTCAAATCATAGAAAAACTTTTTCTTTTGCTGGTATGTGAAACTAGGTGGTATAAATGTAGCAACACTATAATTAGCATAATCAACATACCATGGAGCAGTGTGAGAAGCATTTATGACATTTAATTATTCATCAGGAAAGCTATCATCAATGGGTAGTGGGTCATCAAGAACATTCTCTAGCCTAGACAAATTGTCTGCAATGGGGTTCTCAGCTCCCTTTCTATCAATAATATGCAAATCAAATTCTTTTCCATAAGATATTTAATAGCAGCATGATCCATGTGAATAGTTACTTTAGAATCAACAATATAAGGTCTGGACTTATCACAAGCAAATACAACTGCTAAGAATTCTTTTTCAGTAGTAGCATAATTTCTCTGATCATTGTCTAGAGTTTTACTAGCATATTGAATAACATTTAATTTCTTATCAACTATTTGCCCTAGAACGGCACCTACAGCATAATCACTAGCATCACACATAATTTCAAAGGGTAAATTCCAATCAAGTGGCTGAACAATAGGTGCAGAGATCAATGATTTCTTAAGTATTTCAAATGCTTCTATGCAATCATCATAAAAAACAAATGGTATATCTTTTTGTAATAAATTAGTCAGAGGCTGAGAAATTTTTAGAAGTCCTTAATGAACCTCCTATAAAAACCGGCATGACCAAGGAAACTTCTTATACCTTTGATGTCCTTGGGACATGGCATCTTTTCAATAGCATCAACCTTAGCTTTATCAACTTCAATGCCTCTTTCAGAAACTTTATGCCCCAAGACAATACCTTCATTAACCATAAAGTGGCATTTCTCCCAATTCAAGACAAGGTTAGTTTCTTCACATCTCTGCAAAACTCGACCAAGGTTGCTTAAGCAATCATCAAAAGAGGATCCATAGACGAAGAAATCGTCCATGAAAACCTCACAAATCTTTTCACAAAAGTCAGAGAATATAGCCATCATGAATCTTTGGAATGTAGCAGGTGCATTACATAAACCAAAAGGCATATGTCTATAAGCAAAAGTACCGAACGGGCAAGTAAAAGTGGTCTTAGATTGATCATCAGCTGACACATGTATTTGAGAGAAACCAGAATAACCATCTAGAAAGCAAAAATGTGTACGTTTGGATAATCTTTCTAGCATTTGATCAATAAAAGGTAAGGGGTAATGATCTTTTTAGTAGCCTTATTTAATTTGTGGAAATCAATTACCATCCTATAACCTATAATAATTCTTTGCGGAATCAATTCATCTTTATCATTAGGAACTACAATAATACTTTCCTTTTTAGGGACACAATGGACAGGACTTACCCATTGACTATCAGCAACGGGATAAATTATACCTGCCTCAAGGAGCTTTAGTATTTCCTTTCTTACCACTTCTTTCATCTTAGGATTCAGCCATCATTTGTGATCACGAACTGGTTTGGCATCTTTCTCCAAATTTATTTTGTGTTGACATAGTGTGGGACTAATGCCCTTAAGATCATCGAGAGTATATCCAATAGCAGCACAGTGCTTCTTCAGAGTTTTCAATAATCTCTCTTCTTCATGCTCTGAAAGGTTAGCACTAATAATAACATGATATATCTTTTTCTCATCAAGATAAGCATATTTAAGAGTATCAGGTAACGGTTTGAGCTCAAACACGGGATGACCCTTGGGTGGAGGAGGATCCCCTAGGATTTCAACAGGCAAATTGTGTTTCAGTATGGGTTCCTGTTTAAAGAATACTTCATCTATTTCCCTTCTTTCATTCATAAACATATCATTTTCATGGTCTAGCAAATACTGTTCTAAAGGATCACTAGGAGGCACGACAATAGAAGCAAGACCAATAATTTCATCTTTACCAGGCAATTCCTCTTCACGGTGTTGTCTACGAAATTTAGAGAAATTAAATTCATGAGACATATCACCTAAACCAATAGTAACAATATCTTTTTCGCAATCTATCTTAGCATTAACTGTGTTCAAGAAGGGTCTACCAAATATTATGGGACAAAAGCTATCTTGTGGGGAACCAAGAACAAAAAAATCAGCAGGATGTTTAGTTTTCCCACACAAGACTTCAACATCTCTAACAATCCCAATTGGTGAAATAGTATCTCTATTGCCAAGTTTAATTGTAACATCAATATCTTCTATCTCAGCAGGTGCAATATCATGCATAATTTCTTTGTATAAGTCATGAGGTATAACACCAGCACCGGCACCCATATCACATAAGCCATGATAACAATGATCTCCTATTTTAACAGAAATAACAGGCATGCCTACCACGGGTCTATGTTTATCTTTAGCACAAGGTTTAGCCATTCTAGCAGTCTCATCACAGAAATGAATAACATGCCCATCAATATTATCAGACAAGAGATCTTTAACAATAGCAATATTAGGTTCAACTTTAACTTGCTCAGGAGGTGTATAGGTTCTAATATTGCTTTTACGAACCATAGTTGAAGCTTTAGCATGATCTTTTATCCTAACAGGAAAAGGTGGTTTCTCAACATAAGCAGTAGGAACAATAGGATCATTATAAGTGACAGTCTTTTCTTCAACTTTAATAGGTGCAGCTACTTCTACTTCTATGGGAGGATGATATTTAAACCACTTCTCCCTAGGGAGATCAACATGAGTAGCAAAAGATTCACATAAAGAAGCTACTATTTCAGAGTCAAGTCCATATTTAGTGCTAAATTTACGGAAAACATCGGTATCCATAAAAGATTTAACACAATCAAACTTAGGTGTCATACCTGACTCCTTACCTTCGTCGAGGTCCCAATCTTCAGAGTTGTATTTAGTTCTATCCAATAAATCCCATTTGAATTCAATAGTCTTTATCATAAAAGAGCCAGCACAAGAAGTGTCGAGCATGGTGCGGTTGTTATCAGAAAGCCGAGCATATAAATTTTGAATAATTATTTCTCTTGGAAGCTCATGATTGGGGCATGAATATAACATTGATTTAAGCCTCCCCCAAGCTTGAGCGATGCTTTCTCCTTCGCGAGGCCAAAAATTATACATATAATTACGATCACGATGAACAAGATGCATAGGATAAAACTTCTGATGAAATTCCAATTTCAATCGTTTGTAGTTCCATGGTCCCATATCATCACATAGCCTATACCATGTCAATGCATCTCCCTTCAAAGATAAAGGGAAGACCTTCTTCTTAATAACATCATCGGGGACACCTACAAGCTTAAATAATCCACAAACATCATCCACATATATTAGGTGCTCATCAGGATGCATTGTTCCGTCTCCTGCAAAAGGATTAGCTACCAGTTTTTCTATCATACCTGAAGGAATCTCAAAGTAGACATTTTCATTTTCAGTAGGTTCAGTAGGTTGAGGAGCAACTCTTTTCTCTTATGGTCGGGGTGAAGATACCCCGAACAAGCCCCTCAGAGGATTACTTTCCATAGTAACAAGTGACAGTAAATTTCAGCACACTATATAAATTTTTCCTTATCAAATTCCACCTACCAAAGGCACTTCACTCCCTGGCAACGGCGCCAGAAAAGAGTCTTGATGACCCACAAGTATAGGGGATCTATCGTAGTCCTTTCGATAAGTAAGAGTGTCGAACCCAACGATGAGCAGAAGGAAATGATAAGCAGTTTTCAGCAAGGTATTCTCTGCAAGCACTGAAATTATCGGTAATAGATGGTTTTGTGATAAGGTAATTGGTAATGGGTAACAAGTAACAAGTGTAAATAAAGTGCAGCAAGATGGACCAATCCTTTTTGTAGCAAAGGACAAGCCTGGACAAATTATTATATAGAGAAAAGTGCTCCCGAGGACACATGGGAATATCGTCAAGCTAGTTTTCATCACATTCATATGATTCGCGTTCGGTACTTTGATAATTTGGTATGTGGGTGGACCGGTGCTTTGGTACTGTCCTTACTTGGACAAGCAACCCACTTATGATTAACCTCTATTGCAAGCATCCGCAACTACAACAAAAGTATTAAGGTAAACCTAACCATAGCATCTGAAACATATGGATCCAAATCAGCCCCTTACGAAGCAACGCATAAACTAGGGTTTAAACTTTTGTCACTCGAGCAACCCGTCATCTACTTATTACTTCCCAATGTCTTCCTCTAGGCCCAAATAATGGTGAAGTGTCATGGAGTCGACGTTCACATAACACCACTAGAGGAGAGACAACATACATCTTATCAAAATATCGAACGAATACCAAATTCACATGACTACTAATAGCAAGACTTCTCCCATGTCCTCAGGAACAAACGTAACTACTCACAAAGCATATTCATGTTCATAATTAGAGGGGTATTAATATGCATATAGGATCTGAACATATGATCTTCCACCAAATAAACCAACTAGCATCAACTACAAGGAGTAATTAACACTACTAGCAACCCACAGGTACCAATCCCACACTTGGAGACAAGAATTGAATACAAGAGATGAACTAGGGTTTGAGAGGAGATGGTGCTGGTGAAGATGTTGATGGAGATTGACCCCCTCCCGATGAGAGGATCGTTGGTTATGACGATGGCGATGATTTCCCCCTCCCGGAAGGAAGTTTCCCCGGCAGAACAGCTCCGCCGGAGCCCTAGATTGATTCCGCCAAGGTTCCACCTCGTGGCGGCGGAGTCTCGTCTAGAAAGATGGCTTATGATTTTTTCCTCATTGAAAGACTCCATATAGTAGAAGATGGACATCGAAGGGCCACCAGGGGGCCCACGAGGTAGGGGGGCGTGCCCAAGGGGTAGGGTGTGCCCCCCACCCTCGTGGGCAGGGTGTGGCCCCCCTCCGGAACTTCTTGCGCTCAGTATTTTTTATATATTCTGAAAATGACTTCCGTGAAGTTTCAGGACTTTTGGAGCTGTGCAGAATAGGTCTCTAATATTTGCTCCTTTTCCAGCCCAGAACCCCAGTTGCCGACATTCTCCCTCTTTATGTAAACCTTGTAAAATAAGAGAGAGTAGGCATAAGTATTGTGACCTAATGTGTAATAACAGCCCATAATGCAATAAATATCAATATAAAAGCATGATGCAAAATGGACGTATCAGCAGCCTCACACAGCAGCGAACCAGTGAACCCTCATACTCCTCTACACGTGGGCATCCACTGCCGCGTCTTCCCTGGCTTCGCATTGTCCCCTTCCTAGGCCTCGCCGTTGTCCACCGCCCTGTTGCTCTTGGCTCCGCATTGTCAACGTGGTCAAGGATCGGCTTCCATCGGACATGGACTATACGTGGAAAGGCTGACAGCTGGGTCCACGGCCGCAGCAAGGAAGTGCCTCCTTATTATGCGCAAAATAAATATTCCTCTACCTGACACCGGGGACCCACCAGACGAGCCATCGTATTTCGCGAAAAAAACATTTCCCCTGACTGCTGGGACCCACCAACTACATCTTCGCATGTAAGGAAGTGCCTGACAGTTGGGACCCACCTGGTCAAAGCATACGTAGCGTTGTCATTCTGGTCAAAGCGAATGTGTACGTACATACTGGTCGATGTAGAGGCGCGCACGTAGCATGTACATGTACGTACAACGGCCAGTGTGCAAGAAAGAAAATATGGCCACATACATACATACGAGCGGGGTCTCGAACGCCTACTCGCGTGTATGTATGGCCAGGGCTCGTGTACATGGCTGGGTCGGAACGGAGAAACATCGTCATCGTGTTCATGGGGAGCCAACCGGCTGGGTCAGAAAGGAATGCGTCATCGTGTTCATCGGGAGGGCTTGGATGGAACAACCGATGGAAACGAGGCCTGGCGTACCGCAGAACGGAGGAAACGGCCTTGTGTTGGACCGGCCACGTTCAAAATGGGATCCTGTTCATCGGGAGGGGTCTGGCGTACCGTAAAACGGAGGAAACAGACCTCCTATAGTCGAAACGGGGGTCCTGTTGATCGGGAGGGGTGTGGCATACCGCAAAACGGAGGAAATGAACTTGTGTTGGAGCGCTACGGTCGAAACGGGGGTCCTCTTCATCGGGAAGGGTGTCGCGTACCGCGAAACGGGACTCCACGGGATACTGTTCATCTCCACCGTCGACCCCCTCCAGCCTCCACGGGCTACTGTTCATCCACCGTCGACCTCCTCCAGCCTCCACCTGCGACTGTTCATCCACGGGCTCCTGTTCATCCAGCCCCCACCGCGCGCTACTCCACCGGCTACTGTTCAACCAGCCCTCTCCACGGGCTCCTGTTCAACCACTCCTCCACGGGCTACTGTTCATCCTGCCCTCCACCATCTACTGTTCATCTTGCCCTCCACGGGGTGGTCCTGTTCATCCTGCCCTCCACGGGGTCCTATTCATCCAGCCCCAACCGGCTCGATCGATTGGGGTACTGTTCATCCAGAGGCAACACCACGGGGTCTTGTTCATCCACCCCACCGGGAACTATTCATCCAAACCCCCCGCAACGCTCACTATTCATCCAGAGGCAGCATCGATCGGCTTTAGTTAGCAGCAGTAGCAAAGGAATCGCTCGATCAGGTTCAGTTAACAACCATCGATTGATCGCTCGGGTTCAGTAACGCGTAGCCTGCAGTGCAATCGCTCGGGTTCAGTTAGAGCCCAACGCCTCGCACACACGCGCGTACGTACGAGAGAAACATGCATCGCTCGGCCCCCGACCACACACCGTAACTAGGGACTCCCCGATATTTTCCGCGCCCTCGCTTCTACCACGGTTTTTTCTGTCATGGACGGCCCAAAGAATGTCATGCAGCTACGTCTCCGGCCCGCCCAGGACGAAAAGCCCATTTTCTGCCATGATTTTTTGTCATAGAAGTAGGACCCCACCACATCTATGATGATACCGGGTTTTGTCACAATTATCGTCATAGAAGTGTCATAAGTATGATAGATTTTTTTTCGTTTGGCCCAAAATGTCACAGATGTGTCTTTTTTTGTAGTGCTTCGTCTTGGTTGTTTGGAATCGGGCTCAATGTTGGCCAATCTTGTTGCGTGAAATGACGTTCACTCATTTGATCTTGGTTCATGGGTGGGGGAGCACTAGAAACCAACAGGGAGGGGTCCAGTTCAAGTCCAAATGCAAAGTAGACTCAACCTTCTTGGAGGCAAATAACTCAAGAGCCTTGTCTAGAGATTCGGCAACCGTCTCCTTGTATGCAACCCAACATTGCTCGGAGTTCACACGCATTGTCTTCCAATGGATGTGCATTTCAAAACCAACATTATTCCTTCCCTCGAACTCAACAACGTCACTTGGGTCCATCGAATTCAAATCCTTCCTCACTTGTTCCAAGAGCTGTGCATAGCTAGGACTACTCTCAAACACCATGTCAAGCTCATCCGGGTCCGGCTCAACATTTCCTTTCAAAAAGGGCTCTTACCCACATGATGAACATAAACACATGTTCTTCCCATCCCCACAAGGGAGGGGTTAACCACATAATCAAAAACACACATATATCAAGTAAGTACTTAACCAAATGTTTGCAAAAAATACATAAGCCCTAACATAGATATGAAACAATAACCCTAACCCCCACTTAACAATAACCACAACCCTAACAATAGCATAACCTAACCCTAACCCTAACATAAAAACACACATAACCCTAACCATAGCATAGTATGAAGCCTAACCCTACCAAATTAGCAAAGAAACATAACATGTTTCAACACAAATTTCCAAATCCAAGCCAAAACTAGGGTTTCTGCAAACTAGCAAGATTTGAGCAAATGTTCCAATTCCTATGGATGAAAAGAGGGGATTGGAGGAGATTACCTTAAGTGAGGGGTTCGCTTCGAAATCCACGGACAAATAGTCCGGATTTGCAAGATTTGAGAAGGATTTGAGAGGGGGGGAGAGGGGGGCGCTTAGCTTCAGGTTGTGGGTGGGGTGGTTTTGTGGGGTGGGGGTGGGTGGGGTGAGGGGGGACATCCTAAGTGGTAAACAGAAAGTGCAACGCCTAAGGACCGGGCGCTGCACATTACTAGTGTGCCGCCCAAGCAATAGGCGCTGCACATTACACCATGTGGCGCCCAACAGTTAGGCACTGCACTGCTGTCTATGGGGCCGCGCCTGGCCCTGGGCTGCCACGCTGGACGGGGGTGCAGTGACTAAGGGAAAGGCGCTGCACAGTAGGGTGTGACGCCTTGCTGTCGGGCGCCGCTCGAAAGGGCCAACAACGTGAATTTTTTCGAAAGCAGTTCAAATTTTGAATTGTTTTTGTCCACAGGTCAAATGTGTGTTTTCTGCCCATGTACAACAAGACCTAGCAAAATCCACCCCTAACCTGGTGCGTTGATTG
The DNA here is from genome assembly GCF_018294505.1 of Triticum aestivum. NCBI lineage: Eukaryota > Viridiplantae > Streptophyta > Magnoliopsida > Poales > Poaceae > Triticum > Triticum aestivum. The sequence continues at coordinate 194,624,382 of NC_057812.1, read as the reverse complement.
GTCAGCACTCACTTTTATCCATTGGAACCATATACCTCAGACTTCACTACAAATCCGAGGGAACTGCTTAAACCACCATTTATTAGGGCTAGTGTTGCACAAAACACCTGCTATACGGGTTTGTTGTAGAAAACACCACATATCGGTGTAATACATTATAGCTAGGTCTTTTAAAAAATTGTTTGGATTGCTTACCACATGTCCAATCTAGTGTTTGGATACATTGACATAACTAGTCCGCACGTTGTTGCGGGGATATTTTACAAAATTTTCAATGAGATTCGCTGCATGAAACATGAATGTTTTGAGTAATAATATAAGAGCTAAAACTGATGATACATATTAGTTATTGTATTTGATTATTGTTAGTTGTAAAATATTTATTAAATATAAATAACATAATGAAATGAAAATTCTCATGTATGTTTGCATGTTGAGGTGAATCTTTTTCCATACATGTTGCATGATGATGTGGCATGCTTGCATGTTGAAAGAAATAGGTTAGTGAGGTGGGCTTTTTTCCATGCATGTTGTGTGATGAGGTGGCATGCTTGCATGTTGAGAGAAATAGGTTAGTGGGAGCTAGCTATTTAGATATAGAAGAAGTTGTAAAATATTTATTAAATAGAAATAACATAATGAGATGAAAATTCTCATGTATGTTTACATGATGAGGTGAGTCTTTTTCCATATATGTTGCATGATGATGTGCCATGCTTGCATGTTGAAAGAAATAGGTTAGTGGAGGTGGGCCTTTTTTCATGCATGTTGTGTGATGAGGTGGCATGCTTACATCTCGAGAGAAATAGATTAGTGGGGGCTATCTATTTAGATATAAAAGATTCCAAACAAATAGGTCCCGCTTGTAGGTGCACACGTGGAAATAAAACCGGCCACATCAGCCAACATATTAGATCGTCATTATCTCCCACACTTGTGGTCCAATTGAGCCGAAACTTTCCCAAATTAGTATTGAATTCATGTAGTATTTACTGGAATTGTTTCATATTTTTCTGAAAATGTCAAATTTTGAACCAAAAAATTGGATGGGCTAACTAAAGCTTTCATTATCAGGCAAACCTTTGATCCAAATGGGGTAAAACTTTCCAAGAATTGTAATGTAGACATGTGAATTTTACTGGAGTTTTTTTACATTTTTTGAAATTGTTAACTTTTGAACCAAAATTTGAATGAAACAAGTTCGGCATGTGATCACCAACACCCAAAACATGGTAGATATTGGATTTTAGCATCCAAGTAGTTGCTATGTGGCCACTACAACAAATTAGTTGTCATATGACCAATACAACCCATCACAAAATAATATAACTAGAATCACATGCCTGGTCTGGAGGAGGCGCTCCAGCTTTCCGTGGCTAACGATTACATCTACCCGCCACTGCCCCCGCCATCACCACCTGCAGCGCATGCGCATGCGCCGACACCGCCAGATTTCTTCGACCTCACCTGCTCCAACAACAAGGACGATGCTTAGGGCTGTGGGCTAGGACAGCTGGGTGGCTGGGAGGCTTTTTGTTTTTGTTATGTTTTATGGTTTAGTTATATTTTAAGTGGACTTCTCTTTGCGTAAAATGTTTGAAGTGGACTTTGGCCATCGGTTTTAATGATTAATTATGTTTTATTATTTTGCATGTTTTAAGACCACATAGACAAATGTGTCGATCAAAGTGGGCGCACCGACCGACCCAAATCAAAAACATGACACTCTCGTCTGCTCATCCGACCCAAATGGACAAAAGGCAGATAGAATTCACGTTCATTTGCATTGGCCGATTTTAATTGCCTTACAAGTGGGACCTATTTGTCTGGAATTATGTCAATGTATATGAACACTAGATTAGACCTATCTGCAATGTATTACACCAATATGTGGTGTTTTCTGCAACAAACCTATATAGTAGGTGTTTTGCGCAACACTAGTCCCAATAAGTGATGGTTTGTGCAATTTCCTCCTACAAATCCATACTAGATCATGCAATGCATAAAAAAATGTACTACTACTAAGAGCATGGTTAATAGTATAGCCAGTTGTTGGCTATATGGTCTTAATACATCATCTATAGCCAAACTTATAGCCCGCAAGTACAATAGTTGCATGTGAATATATACTATCTTTTTATACATGGCCCAACTCCCTCTCTCACAACATGGCTAGGAGCACGTGTTGCAGTCGGCTATTAATCAGTAGCCCGCTTCCCTTCTCTCTCCTCCTCTCTCTCCTCCAACTCATCCAAAATATATTATTTAAAGGTTATAGCCCACCCATGTCATCCTATTGTACTTGGTATAAATACTACTCCCTCCATCCTAAAATAAGTGTCATTGAAATAAACCTAACCTACTTCTACTAATCGTTAAAGATGTCGACGACCTCCGCGCCGGCAGTGTCGGACGGACCTGCAACCTAGTGGATGGGTGCCATAGGAGGCTCCCGCTCCTCCCTGGACTCCATGTCCGTGAAGATTGCGTCCACCTCCACACGTGACTCGTGGAGGTAGAGGTGGTTTGCCTCCACCACTGCCTCCTAGCGGATGGAGTCTAGGATGGTCTACTGCTCTGCTGCCTCCTCTTTGGGCGAGCTCATGCTCCGTAACCAGAAGCGCCGGCTCGGCCTCACCTTCCTCTCCTACTCCTAATGCTATGACGAGTCCAGAGGCAGGCCGGTTGCAATCCAAGAAGCGTGACAGACTCAGATCTGCCCTAGGAGCTGCAACCGACTCTTCAGAGTGAGCACCGCGTACATTGTGATCAGCTACTGAGCCAGAGCTACAGGCAGACTCCGAGTTGCAGCGGATGGGGATGGTGGCACGAAGGGGGGGTGCAACAAGGGACCAAGCCATTTCCGTACAACCCAAGGCGAACTAAGCAGAGGAGGTCTCGTCATGAAGATTTTTTAAGCCTCTGAGCTCTTGGACATATGAGCTAGTTGTACGAATTACTAATACATGGAGCTTTCTACTGATTATTGGATCATTTGTTGCAGGGTCTTGGCATTGCAACCTTAGTCACTAGCACCATCTTCCTCGAGGTTGTCAGCTTGTTCTTAGGAGCACTTCATGTTGTTGGCTACTACTATCGGTGTGGAGACAATGCTCGCGGACTTCTAGGACCTAGTCGGCTAGCTGCAGGAGAAGACTAACACGCCGAAACTAGGGGAGGCAGTGTGGCTACTGATGATCTACAAGTGCACAGAGTTTAGTTGTAGCTTTTTGTAAGTAAGAGTATCGATACACACAATGAACAAAGGAAATGGTCATTGCCTCTTATCGAGGTTTATGGAGTTGTGAATGCAAGTTATTCATGGTTGAAAGCAAAGTGATGATGAAAGATTTAAGATATTGCGAGAGATTGGCGACTGAAAATAGGGCACGAAAGTAAAACAAAAAAACAAGAGAGAATAAATGAGAGAGATGATATTAATAGGTCTAAGGCGTTCACAGGAATCTGGATTCCCCACTAGTATGTGTTTAGCGTAACATAAGCAAAACATAGTTTTAAACTGGGATAACTAAGCCACCTTGTATATTTTTATAAGTGGGCGGAGCATGGTACAGTATACGTGCTACTTGCATAGCTCCATATCACCCACGCTATCATCATTCCTCCCCCATAGCAGGTTGCAGCAACGATAATTAAGGCTTTACAAATATATGAATAGGGTGTGGTGATGATGAATGTTGATGTTGAAGTCTTTGTTGGTCGGGGCAATAGCGTGGCAGAGCCCTTCTATTGATTCCCCTTCAGATCCTTTTTGACGACTAGCGTTCTTGCTTCTGGCGGAGTTTCTGATCTCTCTGTCGTTCTAATTCACGATTCGAATCCACTAGGGTAAAATAGTTGGCTAGACAGTGGCGACGCCACCTGATACATGTGCTGGTACGAGCGAGCGTGCTTGTATCAGGCATTGTCTTCTCTCCTAGAAGCTCGACTATGGCTAGAAATTGCTCTGTTTGATCACTAATACATCTCAAACATTTTTTATGTTTATATCATTTTGGCATAATTTGGGCACCAATTTTACTATTTTTCTGGACTAACCTATTAACTCAGTGTCCAGTGTCAATTGTTGTTTTCTGCGTGATTTGGGATTTCAGAAAATCAATTATACAGAGCTCCAAGAATCTGAAAAAAATCTAGAAAAGTTTTTGAGTCAGGAAGCTTCCAGCGGACCCGGGCCCCACCTGGAGGAGCCCTGTGGACTCCACACACCCAGAGGGGTGGCCGCATGGTAAGGTCGTGTAGCCCCCTAGTGCTCCTTTGCACCATTTCTTGACACCTATATTTATCGTTCCTGAAGAAAACCCTATTTATTGAGGAGTTCTTATGTTTTCGCTATCACACCTCTACATTCGGAAGCGATCCAATCAAGAGGCCTTTTCTAGTACTTTACTTGAGGGGGGAAATCATTTCAGTGGTCACATAAACTTGAAAGGAATATCAAGTCTTAGCTAGATCAGGGCTACCACATTCCCTCAGACGAAAAAGAAAAGAATACTAGACCTGTTGGACCCACAAAGTAGGATTAGGCTTTTTCTACTAGAAACATAGGAGAGCGAAAACTAAGTCAAAGGGGGGAGAGCCGTTTATGAGAATTTTAAGGCTGGTTGACAACATCCAATGTCTCCCACCATGATTGCTCATGAGTACTTTCCTTTGGATTATGAGTCCATAGCAGTAGCTGATGGTTTTTTGTCCCTGGCCTCTCAATACAAAGATCACATGAGTGGTCATACATGACTGTGATCCATCTGATGTAATTTGTTGGTGTGTTTGTTGTGATGTGATGAATTGTCATTTTATGATCAAATTTATCCATGAATTCTTTTGAGATCAATTAGGTTTCTTTATTGCATATTTCCTATTCATATATACTCATCGACCTATTTGTCTTTCTTTGGCCAAGTTTGATGAATGACCTCCAAGAGGGAGTTGTGTATGATAGTTGGGTTCAATCTTGCAAGTGATCTGTCATAGTGATAAAAAAGTGGAAAAGGCTTGTATTGTGTTGTTTCCACTAGGGGTAAAAAGATGATTGTGTAGCTATCCTTTGAACGCAGAGTGAAGACAATATATCATCTAGTTCATGTCATCATGCTTAATGCAATACTATTTTTGAACTTAATGCTTTAATATGCATGCCGGATAGCAGTCTTGGGTGGAGTATTAGCTATAGATGCAATCGGATAACGGTCTATAGATGTTTAGATGTGATGCTCTTATGTAGTTATGTCATGTATAATCATGGTCATAAAAACTGCAATTTAATCGATGCGCAACTGTAATTTGTTCACCACACCATGCTATTGTTTGGAGATAAACCACTAGTGAACCTATGGATCCCGGTCCATTATTCTTCCTAATTGCTGCAACCTTGATTAATGCTCTTTACAATTCTTTGCTTTTACTTTTTATTTGCAATAAATCTTCCATGCACACTTGCGCTTAATCCCTGTACCTAGTAAGGCTAGTAAGAGTGGCAATCTTGCTAGTTTCATTAGGGCCCAAGGCAGTTTTGTATTTGTGTGTGCAGCTACTTATCATGGGCTGCTTAGCAAATTTCTTCTGATTCTATAAACATTTAGGTTATCCACTTTGAGTGAAAATTATTGCTTGCTATAAACTCTTGCACTTGGGGGCCCAACATCTTCCTAGTTGAGAGGAAGCAATCACTGCTTGTTATAGTAGGTTCCATCACGTCAATAAACGTCATTTTCACCCATATACTTGTGCTATCTTCTTTAATACTCCAGATCTCCTCCTTAGTTTAAATACTAATGAAATCAAACAAAATGGTGCACGAATGTGACGCCCCCGACTCGGCCGTGCACTAATCGTTACGCAAACATGCACGATCAAGCCCAGAGACTCACAGGAAGATACCACAAGACAACTCTAGACACAAATTCAAACATATGGGAGTTATATTACAAACCAAGGCCACGAGGACCCAAATACATGAGTCAAGGAAAGCAACTATATCTGAGTACAAACATAATTAGACAAGTTTGCCTTAAGAAGGCTGAGCAAAACAATGACAACTAGATCGAAAAGGCGCGTGGCTCCTGCCTGGGGTCTCCTATCTATTCCTGGTCATCGGTCTCCATGTAGTAGTAGGCTCCATCGGGGTAGTAGTAGTCATCAACGGGATCAACTAGCACCTGGTCTCCATCATCTGATCGCAACAATCGGGTAAAGGGAAAAAGGTAGCAAAGCAACCGTGAGTACTCATCCAAAGTACTCGCAAGACTTACATAAGATCTAAGCTAAGTATGCATTGGTATCAATGGGAAAGGGTTGTATCTATGGACTATACTTCAGATTGCCAGAGTAGAGGGGTAAGGCCTAGCATGTCAAAGACTAGCCTCTTGCAGCGTCTTGCAGCAACAGAAGAGAGTAGAGTAACATATCATATAGTAACAAGTATATAATAGCAACGCCTAGAGATCCTTCCTCGTCTACCCCGCGAGGAAGCTATCCCAGATCCATCATAACAGTTTAGCATAACAAGTATCTAGTTCTAGTTGTAGTAGATCGGAATACAACTGCGGAGTGTCTGTTACCCTAGACACGGCTATTCGAATAGATTACTTCTTGATACGTCTCCAACATATCTATAATTTTTTATTGTTCCATATTATCATTCTGGGATGTTTTGCAATCATTTTATAGCAACTTTATATCATTTTTTGGGACTAACCCATTGACATAGTGCCTAGTGCCAGTTGATGTTTTTTGCTTGTTTTTTACATCGCATAAAGTCAATACCAAACGGAGTGCAAACATAGCGGAACTTTTTGGAGAATTTTTCTGGACCAGAAGGAACAACATGTTCCAAAGAAGTACTAGAGGGGTGCCCCGAGGGGGCATAACCCACCAGGGCGCACCTGGGGGCCCAGGCGCGCCCTGGTGGGTTGTGCCCACCTCGGTGGCCTCCCGCACCGCCTATTCGCCCTATAAAGACCCTAATATTTCAGAAACCCTAGGGGAGTCAATGAAACACAATTCCAGCCGCCGCAAGTTCCAGAACCACGAGATCCAATCTAGACACCATCACGGAGGGGTTCATTATAGACTGATAACCCACAAGTATAGGGAATCACAATAGTTTTCGAGGGTAGAGTATTCAACCCAAATTTATTGATTCGTCACAAGGGGAGCCAAAGAATATTCTCAAGTATTAGCAGTTGAGTTGTCAATTCAACCACAGCTGAAAGACTTAATATCTGCTGAAGGAAATATGCCCTGGAGGCAATAATAAAGTTGTTATTTATATTTCCTTATATCATGATAAATGTTTATTATTCATGTTAGAATTGTATTAACCGGAAACTTAGTACATGTGTGAATACATAGACAAACAGAGTGTCCCTAGTATGCCTCTACTTGACTAGCTCCTTAATCAAAGATGGTTAAGTTTCCTGACCATAGACATGTGTTGTCATTTGATGAACGGGATCACATCATTAGAGAATGATGTGATGGACAAGACCCATCCGTTAGATTAGCATTATGATCGTCTAGTTTTATTGCTATTGCTTTCTTCATGACTTATACATATTCCGCTGACTATGAGATTATGCAACTCCCGAATACCGGAGGAACACCTTATGTGCTATCAAACATCACAACATAACTAGGTGATTATAAAGATGCTCTACAGGTGTCTCCCAAGGTGTTTGTTGAGCTGGCATAGATCGAGATTAGGATTTGTCACTCCGTGTATCGAAGAGGTATCTCTGGGCCCTCTCGGCAATGCACATCATTGTAAGCCTTGCAAGAAATGTGACTAATGAGTTAGTTACAGGATGATGCACTATGGAACGAGTAAAGAGACTTGCCAGTAACGAGATCGAACTAGGTATAATGATACCGATGATCAAATCTCGGGCAAGTAAATACCGATGACAAAGGGAATAACATATGTTGTTATGCGGTTTGACCGATAAAGATCTTCGTCGAATATGTAGGAGCCAATATGAGCATCCAGGTTCCGCTAGTGATTATTGACTGGAGATATGTCTGGGTCATGTCTACATAGTTCTCGAACCCGTCGGGTCCGCACGCTTAACATTCGATGATGATTTGTATTATGAGTTATGTGTTTTGGTGACCAAAGTTTGTTCAGAGTCCCGAATGAGATCACGGACATGATGAGGACTCTCGAAATGGTCGAGAGGTAAATATTGATATTTTGGAAGGTTGTATTCAGACATCGGAATGGTTTCGAGTGATTCGGGGATTTTTCGGAGTACCGAGGCGTTACCGGAACCCCCGGGGGAATATTGGGCCTACATGGGCCATAGCACTACAAAAAAATACACTTCCGTGATGATACGTGTTTTTTTTCACAGTAGGTCGCGTTTTCTGTCATGCATGTACATCCATGACGATTTTATGACAGAATCAAGATAGTCATACCTGTGCTGCATAGAAGTGTTCGTGACATTACCAAAATTATCATCACGGAAGTGTCAACTTCCATGACGATAAATCACGCGTCACAGAAGTGCTTTCGTCAAGGGTGACCGACACGCGGCATCCACCGTAACGGAACACCGTTAAGCTATCGAGTCGGGTTTTGGATTCGATAACCCGTTAACAGCCCCGACCAATGGGGATTTTCCACGTGTAAAATCATCATTGGCTGGAGGAAACACGTGTCGGCTCATCGTTGGGACAGATATCATCCACTCATTGGATAGAAGGCGCCTATGATATGTCGACACGTGGCACGGTCCATCAGAGGCCCATTCCTGTGAAAAGGCCGTCCTGTTTGACATGGTCAAAAGGTGGCGGGCCGGCCCATGGAAAGCCTGTTAATGGCCAGTTCGCATATAGCCCATTTACAGCCCGCTAACCCAAGGCTCGTTACGCCCTATTCGAATAAGGGCCAGTAGCGTCATCTGGGCCATCCAATATGTTCCCAGCCCGTTTTCACTTCTGGCCCATGTATGGCCCATGGCGTCTTTCGGCCCATATGAGGCCCTATGTAACTCTTGGCCTATTAACGGCCTGTGGTGAAACTGGCGCGTAATGAACAGTGTATCACTTTACACCCATTAACGACCCATGGTGAAACTGGCCCGTAAAGAACACTGTATCACTTTATACCCATTAACGGCCCATTATTCCGTTGTGCCGTTTCCATCCCATGTTATCTTTCGGCCTTCTCAGAGCCCATTTATTCTTGGGCTATTTTCCAGCATTCGTTTACTTACGGCCCGTTACTGTCATTTTCTGCTTGTGGGCCAAATTCAGCCCGTGGTTACAGTCATCCCGTTTGTGGTCCGTTAATACATTGCGTCGTTTTCATAGCGTCATCAAATACGGCCTATTAACGATGGCCCGTTATGGTCGGCCCATGAACGGACGATTCCAACTCTAGCCCGTTTATGGCCAAAATGCGGTCTGTTTGGCCCATGTTTGGCCAATCGATCATACGGCCCGTAGAAGTACCATTGTTTCTACGGCCTATAGAAGGCCCATTGTTTCTACGGCCCGTAGAAGGCCCACTGTTTCTACGGCCTGTAGAAGGCCCACTGTTTATACGGTCCGTAGAAGGCCCACTGTTTCTACGACCCGTAGGAGGCCCAGTGTCACTACAGTAAATATTATTGTGGCCTAGTTTTAAAAAATAGGTTATTGCAGCCACTAGCAAACAGTAGAAAAAGAACTGCACTGACTACAAGCAAAAAAATAAACAAGACAACAAGGAAATAAATAAGCAAGCAACTTACACTAGGCTATCACGGCTATTACACATATTACATCCACTGGGCATCAAAGTTCGGCACTAGTGCAAATATAGGGAACACAACAGCATATAAACGCCACAACAAAACAAGTCCAAAACTGAAACCACTTCAGAAGAGCTCAAGAAACAATATCCTGGGTACCCATAATGCTGGCAAGATGCTTAGCAATCTTATTAACTTTCTCTTGTTTGGCGCTTAAGTCCTCCAGCACTTGTTGTTGCACCAGAAAGTATGCATCTGAATTCTGCAGGGACTTCCTCAGTCCTTCGGCTTCCTGTCGCATAACATCTGATCGATGTCTTTCAACTTGAAGTTGAGACTCAAGAAGCCAAACTGATTCAGGCAACGAGTTTGAAGAGCTGGTGCCAGCAGTGGTAGCCAGTAACTCGAACACTACATCAAGACATGACTTTGGGGTTGTCTCAATGTATTCAATATAGTTTTTATCATCTTTCTTAGAGACCAACAGGGATGTCTCACTATCTTGAACCTTATCTGCATTCCTTCCTTTACCATTGCATAACAGGGTACTCTTCTCCAATATTTTATCCACGTTCTAAAAGAGAAACAAACACATCTCAGGTTTACAATGTATTATATGAAACTCATTTTGGTAAACCAGTTCAGTAGTAAGGTGGACAGGATAACAACATGAAACAAACATATATCTATGTAGTATGGTCACTATATGGTCTATATCATTCTAGTTTATGTTGCCAAATCAAGATAGATACAGTTCGAATCATATCTATTTAAGACAAAGCAGCATAGATAGAATATAAGTGTGGGAAACTACACAACAATAACAACACTTGTAATGTGCATGGCATGAGAGCATAACTGTTTATTCAATTGAAACTGAAATCAACATAGAGAAAGTTACAACAGCAAACAACCAAACACGTTGAAGAAACAGGTTTAAAACATACCTGTTGCGCCATTGGAGTTTTAATTGCATCCTTCAAATTTGAAATTAGTTGGTATCAGTAAATACACTGATGCAAGAGCAAAGTAGTGTGAACCATAGCTATGGAGCCTGACCTGAGAACAATTCTTCTTCTGCTTTAAGCGTTGACTTCGGGTTCGGAGTGGTGGTCCTCGTGATTTGGGCACTGTAGTTGCCTTAGTAACTGCTCGTGTTTGGGTGCTCTGTGGTGGAGACGGTGCTGTGTCAGCGGTAACTGGGTGTCTATCTGCTGGGGTTGGGGTTAGAAGGGGTGTAGCTGGTTCTCTGTCCAACTAGGTAGGGGTACAATCTGCATGAGTGTGGGTTATGTGTGGTGGGGCTGGTTCTTGGGCAAGTACAATCGTGGTTCTATCTGCATCGACAGGTAGCATGATCTTTTCTGAAGACCGTGCTTTTACTCCCACAGATACTGCCATCACTCCCTCTAATTGAAATGGTTGATAAACAAGAAAAGTAATTGAATGTACAGACATTGTAAGATAGACAGGTGCAATGGATAGTAGGGAAGAAAACAGGGCGTGAAATAATTCACATTTATGTTGTCTAAGCAAACAGAATAGCAGGACATAATTTCACATATATGATGGCTAATTAAATAGGATAGCATGACACAATTTCACGTGTATGATGGCTAACTAAACAGGATAGAATGACATACTTCAAAATATGATGACTATGTAAACATGATGACATGATATAACTATACGATGTGTCTATTAAAGTGGTTGGCATGCCATAAATCACAAACATGCCGTCGATGGAAACATGATGGCATGATATAATTCATGGATAGAATGACATAATTTAAAATATGATGACTATGTAAACAGGATGAGATGATATAACTATATTATGTCTTTAGAAAATGGGTTGGCATGCCATAATTCAGATACATGCTGTCTATGTAAACATCATGGCATGACATAATTCAAATATATGATTTATATACTAAGGAAGTGAGCAGAGGGCAATCACATATATGATGTGTCAACTAAGGAGATGGCATTCAATATTGTGTATATGATGTAAAAACTAAGCATTGCAATACAACATATGCATTATATGAGTAATATAACCCTGCCAAGTTTGAGCATACACCTCAGGGGGATAATAGGACTGGTCATCTGCCTCTGAATCCTCCTCTAAAGAGCTATCTGTAACCAGCAAGATATCTGCTTCAGCAGGTAGCATTGTCTACTCTGAAGACCTTGTTTTCACTGTAGATTTCTCCATCACTAATTCAAATGGCTGATGCACAGGAAGAGCAGTTGAATATACAAACATTGTCGAAAAAAGCAATGAGAAATACAAAAAAAGGACGGCATGATATAATTCACATATATGACGCTTGCCTCAACAACATGGCATTGCATAATTCACATACATAATGCCTTGCAACAAGATAACATTGCATAATTCACATATATAATGTCTTGCAACAAGATGGCATTGCATAATTCACATATATGGTAATTAGACACTAAACATGTGGCTTTCACACAAAGCATGTCTAAACTAAGCAAATGACATAACAATGCAAGATACCATACGCACGATATGAGCAACATAACCCTGCCAAGTTAGGGCATGCACCTCGGGGGGGGGGGATATGACTGGTCATCTGTCTCTGAATCCTCCACTGAGGAGCTATTGGTAACCAGCAAGACATGCGCTTTGTTAGATAGCATTTTCTGCTCTGAAGACCTTGTTTCCACTCCAGTTTTTTCCATGACCGTGCCGAATGGCTGATGCACAGGAAGAGTAATTGAATGTACTAAAATTGTTGACAAATTTAACACGTAATAAAAAACAATGGCATGATATAATTCACATATAAGATGACTGGCTAACCAGGGTGGCATTGCAAAATTCACATGTATGATGCCTAGCTAGACAAGATGGCATTGCATGATTCACATATACGATAAAGAAACTAAACAGATGGCATTGACACAAAGCATGTCTAAACTAAGGAGTTGACATCTTTAATGTATACGGTAAGCAATGCAAGGCACCATATGCATGATATTACCAACATCAGCATGCCAAGTTAGAGCGAAGACCTCATGGGGTAAATAGGAGTGGTCTTCTCCTTCTGAATCCCCCTTAGAACAGTTATCTTCCTCTTGATTACAATCCAAAATGGGTGGAGGGGGGCTGCCTTTGCGCCCACCATGGAACGACGTCTGCATGAAATTTTATTGCCATGCAAGGCTCATCTCTTTTGCTCTACATGATCAGTTTCATTGTGTACAATAACTGGCATGCATTGGAATAAAACATAGTGAGATTATGTAAGGAGTGCATGCAGAAATCCAGAGTGATGGTAGCAAACTGTGGATAGACCCAAAACCAATGATAGCAGGCAGATAATAGCTTTAGTTAAAAAATACAGATAATGGCTCCTTTAATGTTTGTTTGCACCCAACATGAAACTCAAAGTAGACACCGGAGATTAACCAGATAGTAGACAGATAGTACTGATTGCTGCCCCAATATGTACCCCACAACCATTTAAAAACTCAAGTTTCAACATTAGTTTGGACCTGACTCAGAGTCTAATAGGTGAACACGACGATAATGTAGCATGTCATCATATTAAGCGATGCATACTGTAAGCAGACACGGAAGAGTGCGACCTCTCTTGCGGACCCGTGTAGTCCTCAAGGTCATCTGCTCAGTTGATGATGGTAATGCAGTTGTCGTGGCTGTCGGTGGCAGGGAAGAAGATCTAAGGCGGCGAAAGACAGTCTGGAGAGCGGATCCCTACTGTGGTGAACCCTTCCATCGTCGGAGTAGCTGAGCTGGGGTGGAACACACTGTCGCAGGAGCAGGACAAACCACACAAGGTTTTCTTTGACACATATCTGTAACAGAAGTAATTGAGTAAGGGCTTGTTTGAATTTGAGGATTCTAACAATGCAGGGATAGGAAATAGACAGGAATAGGATAGGAATGCACGTGCAAAACAGAGAATTTAAAAACACAGGATTTCTGCCAATCTGGGTGTTTGATTCACAACAATTGGAAGATCACAAGATGCAAAAAAGCATGGTGAGATTAAGTCAAACCACAAGAAAATGTACGGTTATAATGCTATTATGCTACTATCTCTTAGTCTTGTGCTTGATGAATAGGAATATGAAAAGGATAAGAAGTGGAAATTAGAATTCCTACGGTTTTTCTTCCAAGGAGACACTAAAGGAACAAATCCTACAGTTTTCCTTTGCTCCATTCCTTTGCACCAAATTCATGAAAAGTAGTACCATAGGAAACTTTCCAATTCTGATGTTTTTCATCCATTTTTCCTTTCAAGCACTGGCGATTCTAGTAGGCAGGCTTGAGCAAGGAAAATTCTACACTAAAAAATGTTTTTGTGCTACTTCTATTACTTTGGACCCAGGCCACTGCCATACTAGCTCAACTCCCAGGCCCATCGACAAATGGATAGCTCAAACGCGCAGAGATAAATAATGATGGTGTTCAAGAGAGTCCATCAAGGATAGCTAAGTTGCTTGGTACCTCACTGCTTGTCATATAGTAGGATAAAATAATCGTATTTCCCGTTACTACGAGTGCTCAGTGGACAATATATATAACATGTAGAGTAAAAAAGAGATGCAACAAGTGTATAACCTCTTTGGCGAAGCCATTTCGATCTCAGCGTGATTGGGTTGGCCGGTGAGGATGGTCCGGCTGACTTGGCTGTCAGAGGATGGGAAGAAGATCTTAGGCATCTGGAGATGGAGCCTGAGGTACTGCTCCACTGCGATGGAGGGTTTCGTCGTTGGAGCAACTCCGGTGAGTTGTACCACGCTGAGGCTGAAGCAGGACAAGAGAGACAACGAACAACATTAACCTGAGTGGAATTCTAATAGCATCTCCAATACATGACATAAAAATATAACCACAAAGTGCTAGATGTAAAATACATCAGCCGCTCATCTCTGAACTTAACTGTCGAAACTAAATTTAATTGTCAAAACTGAACTTAACTATCAAAACTGAACTTAACTGTCGAAACTGAATTTTGCTGTCGAAACTGAATTTTGCTGTCGAAACTAAACGCACTAGCAAGGTGAGGCTACATGTCGGTCGACTGACTTTTTCATCTCTGGCCAGTCGATTTTGCAGCCATTGGATACAAAATCAAGGGCCTGCGGTTCATCTTCAACCTCCACCCCCTGAGCCGCCAGCCACCACCGGCCAAACAGCAGCCCCCCGCCGCCCGCGGCCGGCGGTGCGCCGCCCCGTCCGCCTCGAAAACACTCCCCACCACCGGTCCGCCGCTGCCCCGGCCATCCCTCTAGGCCCCCCCCCCCCCCCCGTGCCGAGCTTTTTCTCCGGTGATCCCCACGCGACCGCCCCGCCAACGCCCCGCCACCGCCGGCGACCACCGCCCCCATCCTGAACCCTGAGATAGATAGTGGGGTACCTCTCTGGCGAGCCCCCCTCCCTGCTGCGGCTGGTTCTTCCTTCACCCCGGCGAGCCCCCCACCCCCTGAAAATCGACTGACCCAAAAGTTAATTCAGTCAACTGAAGTGTAGCTAAATCGGAGCAGCATCGCAAGCAAGAGCAAGAGCGAGAGCAGCAGCGCGAGCAAGAGCAATAGCAAGAGCAGACTAGGCAAGGGACTGAGAGCAAGAGCAGAGCAGCAGCGTGAGCGAGAGCTAAAGCAGCAGTAGCTCCTATTGATGTGGACATCACCGTCGAGGGAGCGACGCCGTGGAGGAAGTGGCCGGTGACGCCGCCATGGATGGAGCCGCGCCGTGTCGGCTCGGGACCGAGCGCTGGCAGCACCGTGAGATCGAATCAAGAAGAAAATTCGGCGATTAGTGTACAACCTCTTTGGTGGCGCCGATTAGGCCGCAGCTTCCTCCAAGGAAACGGTGATGATGATGCTCTTCCGGTGGTGCAGGTGAAGACGGCGGTGTGGGAATGGAGGTGGCACGAAAGACGAGGGGAACGTCGGGGCAGCTCCTTGGAGGTGGAGGACAGGGTGGCTGAACCGACGGGACGGTGAGATCGATGACAGATCCTGATCTGGTACAGTGGATGAGGGACGTCGAGGTGTTGCTGTGGACGACGTCATCGGGGAAGAGGCTCCGGCTGGGTGGCGGATGGAGCATGGTGTGGGGTTTCTTCGCGGGTTTTCGCGGCCTCGGTGTACGAATGGGTGGGCGGATGGGATGGCAGTGGGGAACCATGGCTTAGAGACGCGCTTGTCTGAAATGTGGGGTAAGTTATGAAAGTACCCCCACTGATTTGAGGCAGTTCTTTCTGTTCAGGGGTACCACGGGCATTTCACGTGTCGGGATTTCACGGGAGGTGGGAGATTTTGCGCGTGTTGTAATTTCGGAATAGCAAGGCGCGGGTTGAGATGGAGGGAGTTGTCGGATCACAACGAGACAAAGATATATCTTAAATATTTCGGGCTAAAAAGGCGCGGGTTGAAGAGGCGGGAGTTTCGCAGCACGATAGACAGAGACGCTAGCTTGAATTTTCGGCATAACAAGGCGCGGCTTGAAATTTCGGAAGAACAAGCTTAACGTGTACCAAAAAAAGACAGTTTGCACCTCAACACGCACAACACACACACAAACACCATTTAGACTAGAGTAAGGTACACGTGCATTGCACGCATGAGATTTGGCAACCAAATTATGAATAAATACCACATTATAGCATGCAAGCTTTGAGTCATATATGCATGATGTAGATGTTCGTTTAATACTTATAGTTCATTTCATTCAAAATCATCTAGTTTTTATAATAAAGCTAATCTATTTTAAGATTCATGGAATTGTGCGTCGTAAGACATAAAGTAAAAACAAATAATGGCAAATCATGTAGAAAAACATTTGGGCAATTCTGATACGAAAGATTCTAGAACAAATAAGAAGTGCTTGTGTTTTGATGTTTGTGCATTATGCTTAAGTTCAACCATGGAGTCTTCTAGATTATACGTGTGGCGAAATCTGGTGGAATCTAGATGATATCCAACGGCCAGTAGTGCTCAAATTTGCCATCTTTGGACCATCGGATTCGCCTCATCCAACGACCATCTTTCAAAGTTAAAGTTACCCGCACACAATATAAAAAATATAAAATATAATATATATATAGGGGTATAGATATAGATATCTGATGCGAAAGCCACCCATCATCTCCAATTAGAATAGTGTGTCCATGCACGGATGCGACGTGGCCAAATGATGTCTGCCATCGATATCTCAAATTCAAATCAGTCTGACCTTGTTCAATGTGTATACATTACAACATGCTCGTTTCCAAACCACACCGCGCAGATCTCCGTTATATTCATGCATGCATGGGTTTCAAACATCAGGATCTCTTATTCAAATATTTGAATTCAACTTTACATTGAGTATGACCTCACCTATTCTTTTACACCCACACAGTAGTCTTCTCTTTATAATTGTACCACTAACTTTCTCTTGTGCATGCATGCACACACACTACCAGTCGACATTATCCATCGCACACATGCAATCTTTTTCTTCAGGTCGGTCTCCCATGAAGGCACCCACCCACACACATCCCCCTCTCCATCATATCGGGCATTCTTTATCTCTCACGCGTGCATGCGCAACAATCGATGTTCCTCTATGTATGTGTGTATATAGCTAGGTCTTTCATAGTTTTCCACACAAACCGATCAATCGTTATATCCAGTGAGGTATCACCCTCTTTCCCACATCCACATCGACCAATCTATACCTCTCTATATAGGATTAACATATATAGCTAATACACCCACATTAATTATATATCCAACGTCCCCCTCTCATCATCCATGCCTTTCGCTTCATCTCTCAGACGCGTGCACAATGACGAAGACAGGGGGCAGCAAGGGCCCTGCCCCCTCCCCCCTAACATCACTATATATCGAGGCTAATATGAATGTGATCATTAGACAATTGCTGCTAAAAATAGTTTAAGTTCATGAATTAACCCTCCTCGTAAAGGATTAGCAATGCTTGGCCCCCTAGCTCATTTATTTTTCATGGCTCCGCCACTGCGCGCAACAACGCACGTGTTCGCCCCCTCTCTCTAAATATCGATCTCACACTTGTGCATTCCTTCATAGTCTCCCTCCACTCAGCCCCCCGCACCATCTTCTAGCCCCCACCAGATTTTGCCACATGTACAATCTAGCAGACTCCATGGTTGAACTTAAGCATCACGCACAAACCTCAAAACAACAGTGGTTCTCTTTTGTTCTAGAATCTTCCGTATCATAACTGCCCAAACTTTTTTTCTAGTTGAATTGCCATTATTTTTTTACTTTATGCTTTACAACGCACAATTCCATGAATCGTAAAATAGATTAAGGGCTTCTTTGATTCAAAGGATTCTCAAAGAAATTTTGGAGGATTCTAATCATTAGGAATTTTTCCTATCTTGGTTGTTTGATTCGTAGGATTGTAAACCATAGGAATTTTTCCATATGATTCATTTGCACTAGATTTCATGGGAAACATCCCATCCACTCAAACCTCTTTGAAAGAATTCTGCGTTCTTTCTATGCACAATCAAACACTCGTACAATCCTGTAGGATTCAAGACGACATTCCACTATAATCCCATGTTTTTCCTATTCCCACGTTCTTAGCTTTTCTATAAAAACTAGTTGATTTTGAATGAGATGAACTATAAGAATTAAACGAAGGGCTACATCAGGCATATATGACTCAGAGCTTACATGCTATAGTGTGGTATTTATTCATAATTTGGTTGCAAATCTGATGCGTGCAATGCACGTGTACCTTACTGGTACTTCGAGTATGTGCAAAACACGTAAATTAGAATACCAATGGCACACTACATTGTGTCTCTCTTACAGTTCATGAAGCCACATGGCACATGTGGAGGCATTGTCGCGACCTCCTTGCGTGGATTGATCACAGTGACGTGCTGCTGGTTCTAGAAGAATGTACTCGTCCTCCCTGAGCCATACTGGCGGTACATGCACGAAGCGAAGATGTGCACGCACGCCACGCACGCACTCATTCCCTCGCACGCACACGCGGGTACACGGGCGGACGCAATTTTGTACCAAGATCCACCCCATGTGATAATTTGACGCGTGTAAAGTCGTTCACTTCATTGATGGTCAATTAATACAACACATGCAAATTGAGTGGACGTGAGGGCGGAAGAAAGACATTATTACTCCACTGCACGCATGCGAGTAGTTAAATCGTGGGTTGCTAGTAGTACTTCCATTGGTCTCCTTCGTATTTTGTGCCAATTTTTGACAGTAACATAATATTTACGCATTTGAGCAGTGTAGTACTTGAAATTTATGTTCCGCTAAACTCATCGGGAGCCGTTTCGGGCCTTGAAACCAAAACCATCAATTAATCTTTACCTTGTTCCCATCACATTCGAAAGCCTGCTCACACCTACTAGTACGTACCAAACCTGAATGTGTTCCCACTATGCAGGTATTAGTACTAGTGCTAGTACTTAGGTTATAAAAAGGGGAACTACCTAACCGAAAATTACTCTACCTTTCCTCCTCATAAGTGCTTCTTCTTCGTCCGTCGTTGCCATGGCCGGTGAGCAGAGCTCTAGGTCGAGAACTACTCATAACAAGGGAGCGACAACCAAGGCTGCGGAAAAAAAAGAGAGGGCTCGCCGCCATGCAGAGACCTCGAAAGATCTCTCACGGGCAGGCGATGGCTCCCAGGACCGCCCTAGCCACGGAGGCAAACATGCCGAGCCGACAGAGCTGGAGTCGTTATCCCTCAACGGCATGCCCGATCAGCTCAATAAGCACCTCAATAAGCAGAAGGAGTTCATCCAAGGCTTGATGGAGTTGCTGAAGGAGAGCCTTGATGACATGCCCGCTGAGCTCAATCAGCAGGGGGAGTTGACCGCCGGCTTGGTGATGCTGCTGAAGAAGAGCATTGCCTCGGAGAAGAAGGCGACCGGTGAAATCCTGCGACTTCAGGAGGACAAGGCGAAGCTCTGCCATGAGATCGACCTGCTGAAGCAGAAGAACGCCGGCTCGAAGAAGCTGCATGAGAATAGTAGTTCCTCGATGAAGATGCCGCAGGCTCTCATCATGGAACAGAAGGAGGAGTTGGCAAAGCTCCGCATCGAGCACCCGGCTGCTGTCAAGGTACGTAATGCGGCCGTGGAACAGATGATGAAGGCTCGCGTCAAGAAATCCTGCGTCATGGACAGAATGAAGAAGATGGCGGAGGAGACACGCAAGGAGATGGAGGTCGTGGAGGCGATGAAGAAGTAGTTACGACTTCGCGGCGAATTAGATCATTTGGGGTGATAATCTTCCTTCTTCTTTTGCTCCTGTGTTTCATCTTTTGCTTCGGGTGTTTCGCTGCACGTGTCACGTTCTCTGCGAGGCATGAATAGAACAATGGTTTTTTTTTGAGGGAATGAATAGAACAATTCTAATAATGAGATGACTAGCAAATTAGATCATTTTTTATCGCCATATGGCACCGGGCTGCCGTGTTTCGTGCTCCTCCATCGCAGTACTACTCCAGTGGAAAACTTGATTATACCGCACGGTTCTTTGCTCCTCCTCGATCAGGTCGTCGGCGCATTTATACGAGCAGTCAAATCACAAGGCCCCGCCTTCCAACAGTAATGAGCCGTCAAATCACAAACGCCCTCACCTCTCGTGAAACCAACCAAGCTAGACCGCCCTGCCCTCTAGCCTTTTAAAAAATGTATACTTTTGTACAACATTAGTATCGATGGATTGCGCCATGGAGCAAAACTTGAAATTAAAAAAAGGTGGTACATATAGAGAGTGCTCATCGCCAAATTATGCATATAGTACTATTAAAAAGGCTAGTCACAATAATGGTGTCCAGCACAACCCACCCCTCAAATAAAACTAAGAGGGTGCTTGGATACGTTTTAGTCCCATGACTAAAAGTAGTGGGACTAAAACATGCTAGCCTCACCCATGCTTGGATCCAAATACTAAAAAGGCTAAAATCAAGTTAGTGAGCATTTATTATCCTCCAAACCCTCCAATCCAGAACTCGTCTGTGTTAAAGGAGAGGAGTTAAATGAGTAGAGAGAGGACTAATCCACATTTTATTAGGGGTACCCCTGACTAATTTTTTTTGTCTCAAGACTAGTTTTAGCCCCTCTTTAGTCAGGGGTGCTTGGAACTTTAGCCTCTTAAAGAGACTATTTTTAGTCAGACTAAAATAAGTCCCTTGGATCCAAGCACCCTCTAAGCATCCTGGAATTCTTTAACAAAACTAAGCACCCTGAAATTCTTTGACAACTAAACTGCTGACTATATGATGTTGGCCATATATATTGTACGTATATAATGTGAAGAAACGAGTGGTAGTACTATACCAACTAAAAGATGAAATGTAAGAAATACTAGTATGTACATACTGAAGAGTTAAAGTAACGAGAAGAAACATAACATAGATCTGCTGGGGGCTCAACACAACACACCCCTCAAAATAAATTAAGCACACCTGAAATTAAACTTTGCAACTATTCGGGTAGACACTACATTAGAACCACCATGAGCAATGACACTGCCACCTTACTCGGAGTCCTCGTCCACGTCCTCGACTTCGTCCTTGTCCCTCTTCCTCTTGGCCGATACTTCTTTGCTTGAACCGCACACTTGGCTGTTGCTCTTCATCCAACCCTTGTAGATATTGAAGCAAAGGTAGCCATCCATTGCAGCATAGTGGATGTGGTCTATATCTAGTACATTCTGCTGCCATGCATGACGATGAAACGTGTATGGAGGTTTCTCCAGTTTACCGTACGAAGGATGAACCATGGCTCCTGCCATGGTCAACATTGAAGGCTGACGAGAGGAGACCAGCCGATTCTTCTGGAGGTCGAAGGTGTTGCCTACAATGAGGCATATCCGACGCAGGACTTCCTTGTCGTTACCAAAGTCTACAGTAACGGATTTGACTAGGTTGCTCTGGAGGAAGTCCTTCAAATCCTGGAACTCAACGTCGGCATGGCATATGTGGTAGACCAAGCATAAGTCATGCACGCAAACCTGGATCACGGCGGGCTTCTTCCTCTCTTCGTCCTTTAGATCCTTCTCTGGTCCCAGGACTGTGGTGTACTCAATATCTAGCCCAGCGACCCACTCTTCATCTGAGTCTCCGAACATGTGTCTGAAGCGAGAAAGGTATCCTTTCACCGTCACGGAAGAACGTGTGTAGATGACGTCGAACTCATCGCCGGTGATGATTCTAACCTTGTACTCACCGCCGATCATGGAGATTTGGGACGCCATGGATTTGGGAGGAGGGTTAGGATTAGTGGAACTGCCGTAATGTGAATGGACGGGACGACTAGGAGCGAACCGCCGTAGTATCGAAGGACGTGCGGGGATGAGTAGGAGCGAACTGCCAGTGTGCGAATGGTAGGGTAGTGGCTTTCCATTCTCCCATGATCACGGGCCCCCACCTGTCCAGCAGTAACTCGCTGTCAAATCACACAGCCCTACGTTTGCAGCAGCCTAGTCCCTCGTCTTCTCGCGTCTCTATTGAACCGACTAGGCGGAACTGCCCCGCCGCCTACCGCGCAGGAAAATCCCCGCCCTCGACTTTTAAATAGTATACAATATACTAATTTTGTATCCATGGATTGCGCCCGCGCCATGGAGCAAAGCGTCCAGAAAACGGCGGTACACATGTACGGAGTATACAGCACGCCCGTCGCGTTCGCGTCGCACCCCAGATGGTCGGTTGGTCTGGCACGCTGCTCTCTGAATGGAACGCGCATCATATTGCGTTTGCACACACATGTGGGACGGCAATTGAGAACCGACTATAGGCACACTCCCCGGCCCCGCAAGTCAGGTGACTTAATAGAAGAGGGAGACGAGCGATAGTACTAGAGAAGTGTTGTACTACATTGGTGCCTGGACGATCCCTGCAAGACACGGAAGATCAGTTCGTCCATGCATGTGACCAGACTCCAGTAGACACGCCTGGATTGGCTATCGTCTACATATCGTGCAGGATGTGTTGTACATGGCTATAGTTGTGGTGAGAAATCTAAAAAAAGGTTTCTTGTCATCTCGCAAAATTAGGTGTCATGTGCTTCAGATCACTGCGAGGGTTAAACAGCGACAACTGAGTTGGGCTAGTCATTGGGGGCACATGCACGAATAGTGACTACTCGGCTGCCATCTAGGTCAAGCTGGCTATGTTAATTAGGACATCTATCGACGGACCCCTTTTCTACGAGTTTATCTTCAATTTGAGCTTTGTTCCTCGTCTAGTTTGTCCATCGGGATTCATGTTGTCTCCTTTGGGCAGTGAGGTTATGATTTCTTGTCATGTGGCATTTTTTCGTGTTATATGTTATAATCCGGTGCTTCAGATCAAAATGACGACAACTGCGCCTCCAGGCCACGTGCATGAGGAGGTGGTTTTGCAATGGAGAAGATCATAAGAGGGAGAGGCGAGACACTGGTTTGGAATGGAGATGATGGAGAGGAGAGGAGGTGGTTTTGCAATGGAGAAGATCAGAAGAGGGAGATGTGAGACGGTGGTTTTGGAATGGAGATGATGGAGAGGAGAGGAGGTGGTTTTGCAATGGAGAAGAGGGAGAGGAGCGTGCGACATTGATTTAGGATTGGACGAGAGGGCCGGCGCGCTGTGACTGGATCAAAATCAAAATCAATTTACCCTTCAATTAAGAAAGCGACCCCACATTAACTAGTCTCCCTTTTATTATGGGTCATAATTGACCATGATTTTTGCACATAAAATATATGTTATACGTTGCAAAAATAATATAATTTGAAAGTACATTCAGATACGAACCAAACAATACAATTTTTGGTGACATGCATTCACATTTTGCTTGTCAAATACAGTACGTGGTCAAACTTTGACCCAAAATAAGCAAAACAACAAAAAAATACTTCCAAGACCAGCGCCGCTCTTCCGCTCTTCTCCTCTTAAACCACCACCGCTCCTCTCCTGTTCCAATATAAATGCAGCGCCACTCCTCTCCTCTTCCATTTCAAAACCACCGCCCCTCCTCTCCTGTTCCAGTCCAAAACCAGCGCTGCTCCTCTCCTCTTCCATTCAAAAACCATCGCCGACGAGTGAAGGTGCTGTGGAGAAGTAGATCGATGGAGGAGTACAACCGATACGTGAGGATCGCAGACGGCAACCCTGTGAAGCTAGCTAGGATGTTGGAGATACATTCTTGGTTTCACAACAAGGACCAACTAGCGGAGACGGTGACATCCATGGCCAAATATCTGCAACAGAGCGAAAAGGCGGCGATACTCCCGGAGGGAGTCGCGCCGGAGTACATAGAGCTGCTCCTCTGGGCCATGGAGCAAACAGATTCACCGAATCCGATCGTGAGGGAGCGGTGGTGGGAGTATCGATCCCAGATGGAGCATCCACCAGAGATTGAAGGATCGAGCATCTACAGGGTGCCGTTTGTGAGGGTGTCCTGCCAGAGCGAGACGGTGCAGTCTTCGTCGACCAAACCCAACTACAAGAGGAGAAAAGCAGTTGGCCCGATGACGCTTCCCCGCCATCGTCTCCCTCGCCGTTCACATCGTCTCATGGGGTGGTTGTCTGCCACCGAGGAATAGGAGGGGGCTGCCCCCCCAACCCAATAGTCGGGCAGGTTGTGAATTGTCAGGAGGAGCTTAGGGTTGTCAGTATTTGCAGGTTGTGAATTGTGTTTTGTGTTGTGTATTTTGAGAGTACTTTTAGATATGAATGTCTTCTGAATTTCAGATTTGCAGTATTGAGCATATGAAGTATTTGATGAATTCTAGAGATCTATTTTTAGCACTTAAAAATGTAGTTTCATAGGAGTATAAAAGTGCAACAATGTGATTCTTAGAGAAGAAACTGCAAGTTTCAGTTTCAGATAAGAAACTGCAAGTTCAGTTTCAGATAAGAAACTGCAACTTTTAGAGGCAGAGCATTTATATTAACACGGCCTTTTCAAACAGGGTTAACATCATGTTGGAAGTTCAACTCATGGTCGAAAATGGAACTACCAGCCAGTTAACATCATGCTGATCAACATTCATGCATAGCACATCTTCATATGATGAACAGTCAAAATGCCCACACAATGTCGAGTGTGCGAAACACAGAAAAAACGAGGGACGAAGTTTTGGCAAGTGTTGGACGTGGTTTTGGGCTGCCCCGTCTAGGCTTTCATTTTTAACATGCGCAGCCCACGACCTCGGATGGTAGGTCCATAGGCCTGTTTGTATTTTCTTAGGGCCGTCATGTATCGACCGGCCTATGGACCTCCCATCCGAGGTTTTATTTTTGGCAGCCCAATTTATGTATTTTTTGATGAAAACGCAGAGGTCTGTTCTATTTTTCTATATAAGAATAGGAATGCCAGGTCCAACTTATGTTTCCCTTCTAACTATATTATATATATTTAAATTATTTTATATGTTATTATATATTATTTTTATTTTCATCATATATTTAACAGATACTTACATATGTAAGAAAATAATGTCCCACATCTTATTAACTTATAAAAATAATTTCTTAACAAATAAAATCCTGGATTGTTTTGGCACGAAAATCCTAGTGATTGTGTACAAAAGCTTGGTAAGATATAAGGACGAATGTAATAATATCACTTATTATTTAAATATATTTATAACAAAATGCTTAGCCCCTTTTTATTTTTTGATAAAATTGCTGGCCCAACCCAACATTGTAATTAGAATCAACCCACCAAAATCGTGTATTTCGAGAAAGTGCAAATGGCCTGTAATTTTTTAGAAATAAAATAAATGGGCCACATGGACACTACATTATTTGTTCACCCAGCCCAGCTAATGGCTGTAATTCAAAAAAAAGATCAAATTGACTGTAAATTCTACCACGCAAAAAAAGACTGTAAATTCCGAAAAATGGGTTGAATACGTGCCACATTTTTGGAGGCTGAAATGTGGGCCAATAGGTCAAAGCCAACGCAAGTCATTGTCAATTTAGTCAACAAATGATTCTGACATGTTAGCCGTTGGATTTACATCCAACGACCGACATCCATCTTCAATCTCTCGTCTTCTTCCTCCAGCGCCGCCGGGACCACCTCCCGCCTCCTGCTGCTAGCAGCTCTGCTTAGCACGCTTCGCTATGAGACGCTACTCCATTGTTGGCCAGGCCGTCCTGTTCTTCTCCACCGACTGCCGAACCACACCGCACTAGAGCCAGTTAACCCTCGTACACCTCTCCATCTGCGACTCTACTCCCGCGTCTTCCCATCTCCGGCTCATTGCTGTTCGGGGCCTCGCCATTGTCCACCACCTTGGATGTGCTCGGCGCGGCGTGGTCAACTAACGACACCATCAGAAGTAGACTGTGCATGGAGAGGCTGACAGCTGGGTCCGCGGCTGCACACAAGTAAATGCCTCCTTTTTACGCGCAAAATAATGATTCCTCCACGTGACATCTGGGACCCACCGGAAGGGCCTCTATATTTCGCGAAAATAGTGTGCCCCCCGCTGACATGTCGGACCCACTAGCTATCTTCACAAGTAGGAAGTGCTTCCTTATTACGCACAAAAAAATGAATATTCCCCCTGCCAGCTGGAACCCAGCATAGTGGGAGGCTGACTTGTGGGCCTACCAAGTTGACGGGGACGGAGGGCTTTGTCAACTTAGTCAATATGAACGATTCTAGCTCCTGTTACCGTATGAGTTCATCCAACGGCCATAGTGCTTCTTCAACCTCTGGTCTTCTTGCTCCAGCCGCCCAAACCAGCGCCGGTCGTGCCGCATGCTCCTGCCTCCCATGGCCGGCTGTGATGCCGCGGAGACCTCACCGCCCCCTACTACTCCCACCACTGGCCAGGCCATCCCTCTACTTACCCACACCCCCTATTATTCTGCGGCGATAGCAGCCGAAGGAAATATGCCCTAGAGGCAATAATAATGTTATTATTTTATTTCCTTATATCATGATAAATGTTTATTATTCATGCTAGAATTGTATTATTCGGAAACATAATACTTGTGTGAATACATAGACAAACCAAACGTCACTAGTATGCCTCTACTTGACTAGCTCGTTAATCGAAGATGGCTATGTTTCCTAACCATAGACATGTGTTGTCATTTGATTAATGGGATCACATCATTAGGAGAATGATGTGATTGACATGACCCATTCCATTAGCTTAGCACCCGATCGTTTAGTATGTTGCTATTGCTTTCTTCATGACTTATACATGTTCCTATGACTATGAGATTATGCAACTCCCGTTTACCGGAGGAACACTTTGTGTGCTACCAAACGTCACAACGTAACCGGGTGATTATAAAGGAGATCTACAGGTGTCTCCAAAGGTGAATGTTGGGTTGGCGTATTTCGAGATTAGGATTTGTCACTCCGATTGTCGGAGAGGTATCTCTGGGCCCTCTCGGTAATGCACATAACATAAGCCTTGCAAGCATTACAACTAATGAGTTAGTTGCAAGAAAATGTATTACGAAACGAGTAAAGAGACTTGCCGGTAACGAGATTGAACTAGGTATTGAGATACCGACGATCGAATCTCGGGCAAGTAACATACCGATGACAAAGGGAACAATGTATGTTGTTATGCGGTCCGACCGATAAAGATCTTCGTAGAATATGTAGGAGCCAATATGAGCATCCAGGTTCCGCTATTGGTTATTGACCGGAGACGTGTCTCGGTCATGTCTACATTGTTCTCGAACCCGTAGGGTCTGCACGCTTAAGGTTTCGATGACAGTTATATTATGAGTTTATGAGTTTTGATGTACCGAAGTTAGTTCGGAGTCCCGAATGTGATCACGGACATGACGAGGAGTCTCGAAATGGTTGAGACATAAAGATCGATATATTGGAAGCCTATATTTGGATATCGGAATCATTCCGGGTGAAATCAGGATTTTACCGGAGTACCGGGGGGTTACCGGAACCCCCCGGGGGTTATTGGGCCTACATGGGCCCTAAGGGAGAAGAGGAAAGGAGACAAGAGGTGGCCGCGCGCCCCTCCCCTCCCTAGTCCGAATAGGACAAGGAGAGGGGGGGCGGCACCCCCCCTTTCCTTTCCCTCTTCCTCCTCTTTCCCACTTCTCCTTCTCCAACTAGGAAAGAAGGGAGTCCTACTCCCGGTGGGAGTAGGACTCCCCCTTGGCGCGCCCTCCTTGGCCGGCCGCCCCCTCCCCTTGGCTCCTTTATATACGGGGGCAGGGGGGCACCCTAGAACACACAAGTTGATCTTCGTGATCGTTCCTTAGCCGTGTGCGGTGCCGCCCTCCAGCATATTCCACCTCCGTCATATTGTAGCGGTGCTTAGGCGAAGCCCTGCGATGGTTGAACATCAAGATCATCACCACGCCGTCGTGCTGACGGAACTCCTCCCCGAAGCTTTGCTGGATCGGAGCCCGGGGAACGTCATCGAGCTGAACGTGTGCCAAGAACTCAGTGGTGCCGGAGTAACGGTGCTTGGATCGGTTGGATCGGGAAGACGTACGACTACTTCCTCTACGTTGCGTCAATGCTTCCACTTCGGTCTACGAGGGTACGTAGACAACACTCTCCCCTCTCGTTGCTATGCATCACCATGATCTTGCGTGTGCGTAGGAATTTTTTTGAAATTACTACGTTCCCCAACAGTGGCATCCGAGCCTAGGTTTTATGTGTTGATGTTATATGCACGAGTAGAACACAAGTGAGTTGTGGGCGATATAAGTCATACTGCTTACCAGCATGTCATACTTTGGTTCGGCGGTATTGTTGGATGAAGCGGCCCGGACCGACATTACGCGTATGCTTACACGAGACCGGTTCTCTCGACGTGCTTTGCACAAAGGTGGCCAGCGGATGACAGTTTCTCCAACTTTAGTTGAACCGAGTGTGGCTACGCTCGGTCCTTGCGAAGGTTAAAACAACACCAACTTGACAAACTATCGCTGTGGTTTTGATGCGTAGGTAAGATTGGTTCTTGCTTAAGCCCGTAGCAGCCACGTAAAACTTGCAACAACAAAGTAGAGGACGTCTAACTTGTTTTTGCAGGGCATGTTGTGATGTGATATGGTCAAGACATGATGCTGAATTTTATTGTATGAGATGATCATGTTTTGTAACCAAGTTATCGGCAACTAGCAGGAGCCATATGGTTGTCGCTTTATTGTATGCAATGCAATTGCGCTGTAATGCTTTACTTTATCAGTAAACGGTAGCGACAGTCGTGGAAGCATAGAATTGGCGAGATGACAATGATGCTACGATGGTGATCAAGGTGTCGCGCCGGTAACGATGGTGATCACGACGGTGCTTCGAAGATGGAGATCACAAGCACAAGATGATGATGGCCATATCATATCACTTATATTGATTGCATGTGATATTTATCTTTTATGCATCTTATCTTGCTTTGATTGACGGTAGCATTTTAAGATGATCTCTCATTAATTATCAAGAAGTGTTCTCCCTGAGTATGCACCGTTGCGAAAGTTCTTCGTGCTGAGACACCACGTGATGATCGGGTGTGATAGGCTCTACGTTCAAATACAACGGGTGCAAAACAGTTGCACACGCAGAATACTCAGGTTATACTTGACGAGCCAAGCATATACAGCTATGGCCTCGGAACACAGAGACCGAAAGGTCGAGCATGAATCATATAGTAGATATGATCAACATAGCGATGTTCACCAATGAAACTACTCCATCTCATGTGATGATCGGACATGGTTTAGTTGATTTGGATCACGTAATCACTTAGAGGATTAGAGGGATGTCTATCTAAGTGGGAGTTCTTTAGTAATATGATTAATTGAACCTAAATTTATCATGAACTTAGTACCTGATAGTATCTTTCTTGTTTATGTTTGATTGTAGATAGATGGCCCGTGCTGTTGTTCCGTTGAATTTTAATGCGTTCCTTGAGAAAGCAAATTTTAAAGATGATGGTAGCAATTACACGGACTGGGTCTGTAACTTGAGGATTATCCTCATTGCTGCACAGAAGAATTATGTCCTGGAAGCACCGCTGGGTGCCAGGCCTGCTGCTGGAGCAACACCAGATGTTATGAACGTCTGGCAGAGCAAAGCTGGTGACTACTCGATAGTTCAGTGTGCCATGCTTTACGGCTTAGAATCGGGACTTCAACGATGTTTTGAACGTCATGGAGCATATGAGATGTTCCAGGAGTTGAAGTTAATATTTCAAGCAAATGCCCGGATTGAGAGATATGAAGTCTCCAATAAGTTCTATAGCTGCAAGATGGAGGAGAACAGTTCTGTCAGTGAGCATATACTCAAAATGTCTGGGTATAATAATCACTTGATTCAATTGGGAGTTAATCTTCCAGATGATTGCGTCATTGATAGAATTCTCCAATCACTGCCACCAAGCTACAAGAGCTTCATGATGAACTATAATATGCAAGGGATGAATAAGACTATTCCCGAGCTCTTCGCAATGCTGAAAGCTGCGGAGGTAGAAATCAAGAAGGAGCATCAAGTGTTGATGGTCAATAAGACCACTAGTTTCAAGAAAAAGGGCAAAGGGAAGAAGAAGGGGAACTTCAAAAAGAACAGCAAGCAAGTTGCTACTCAAGAGAAGAAACCCAAACCTGGACCTAAGCCTGAAACAGAGTGCTTCTACTGCAAGCAGACTGGTCACTGGAAGCGGAACTGCCCCAAGTATTTGGCGGATAAGAAGGATGGCAAGGTGAACAAAGGTATATGTGATATACATGTTATTGATGTGTACCTTACTAATGCTCGCAATAGCACCTGGGTATTAGATACTGGTTCTGTTGCTAATATTTGCAACTCGAAACAGGGACTACGGATTAAGCGAAGATTGGCTAAGGACGAGGTGACGATGCGCATGGGAAATGGTTCCAAAGTCGATGTGATCGCAGTCAGCACGCTACCTCTACATCTACCTTCGGGATTAGTATTAGACCTAAATAATTGTTATTTGGTGCCAGCGTTAAGCATGAACATTATATCTGGATCTTGTTTGATGCGAGACGGTTATTCATTTAAATCAGAGAATAATGGTTGTTCTATTTATATGAGTAATATCTTTTATGGTCATGCACCCTTAAAGAGTGGTCTATTCTTATTAAATATCGATAGTAGTGACACACATATTCATAATGTTGAAGCCAAAAGATGCAGAGTTGATAATGATAGTGCAACTTATTTGTCGCACTGCCGTTTGGGTCATATCGGTGTAAAGCGCATGAAGAAACTCCATACTGATGGGCTTTTGGAACCACTTGATTATGAATCACTTGGTACTTGCGAACCGTGCCTTATGGGTAAGATGACAAAAACACCGTTCTCCGGTACTATGGAGAGAGCAACAGATTTGTTGGAAATCATACATACAGATGTATGTGGTTCGATGAATGTTGAGGCTCGTGGCGGATATCGTTATTTTCTCACCTTCACAGATGACTTAAGCAGATATGGGTATATCTACTTAATGAAACATAAGTCTGAAAAGTTTGAAAAGTTCAAAGAATTTCAGAGTGAAGTTCAAAATCATCGTAACAAGAAAATAAAATTCCTACGATCAGATCGTGGAGGAGAATATTTGAGTTACGAGTTTGGTGTACATTTGAAACAATGTGGAATAGTTTCGCAACTCACGCCACCCGGAACACCACAGCGTAATGGTGTGTCCGAACGTCGTAATCGTACTTTACTAGATATGGTACGATCTATGATGTGTCTTACTGATTTACCGCTATCGTTTTGGGGATATGCTCTAGAGACGGCCGCATTCATGTTAAATAGGGCACCATCAAAATCCGTTGAGATGACGCCTTATGAACTGTGGTTTGGCAAGAAACCAAAGTTGTCGTTTCTGAAAGTTTGGGGTTGCGATGCTTATGTGAAAAAGCTTCAACCTAATAAGCTCGAACCTAAATCGGAGAAATGTGTCTTCATAGGATATCCAAAGGAAACTATTGGATACACCTTCTATCACAGATCCGAAGGCAAGACTTTTGTTGCTAAATTCGGAAACTTTCTGGAGAAGGAGTTTCTCTCGAAAGAAGTGAGTGGGAGGAAAGTAGAACTTGACGAGGTAACTGTACCTACTCCCTTCTTGGAAAGTAGTACATCATAGAAACCAGTTTCTATGACACCTACACCAATTAGTGAGGAAGCTAATGATAATGATCATGAAACTTCAGAACAAGATTCTACTGAACCTCATAGATCAACCAGAGTAAGATCTGCGCCAGAGTGGTACGGTAATCCTGTTCTAGAAATCATGCTACTAGATCATGATGAATCTACGAACTATGAAGAAGCGATGGTGAGCCCAGATTCCGCAAAATGGCTTGAAGCCATGAAATCTGAGATGCGATCCATGTATGATAACAAAGTATGGACTTTGGTTGACTTGCCCTATGATCGGCAAGCGATTGAGAATAAATGGATCTTCAAGAAGAAGACTGACGATGACGGTAATGTTACTGTCTACAAAGCTCGACTTGTCGCAAAAGGTTTTCGGAAAGTTCAAGGGATTGACTACGATGAGACCTCTTCACCCATAGCGATGCTTAAGTCCATCCGAATCATGTTAGAAATTGCCGCATTTTATGATTATGAAATTTGGCAAATGGATGTCAAAACTGCATTCCTGAATGGATTCTGCAAGAAGAGTTGTATATGATGCAGTCGGAAGGTTTTGTCGATCCAAAGGGAACTAACAAAGTGTGCAAGCTCCAGCGATCCATTTATGGACTGGTGCAAGCCTCTCGGAGTTGGAATAAACGCTTTGATAGTGTGATCAAAGCATTTGGTTTTATACAGACTTTTGGAGAAGCCTGTATTTACAAGAAAGTGAGTGGGAGCTCTATAACATTTCTGGTATTATATGTAGATGATATATTACTAATCGGAAATGATATAGAATTTCTGGATAGCATAAAGGGATACTTGAATAAGAGTTTTTCAATGAAAGACCTCGGTGAAGCTGCTTACATATTGGGCATTAAGATCTATGGAGACAGATCAAGACACTTAATTGGACTTTCACAAAGCACATACCTTGACAAAGTTTTGAAAAAGTTCAAAATGGATCATGCAAAGAAAGGATTCTTGCCTGTGTTACAAGGTGTGAAATTGAGTAAGACTCAAAGTCCGACCAATGCAGAAGATAGAGAGAAAATGAATGATGTTCCCTATGCTTCAGCCATAGGCTCTATCATGTATGCAATGCTGTGTACCAGACCTGATGTGTGTCTTTCTATAAGTCTAGCAGGGAGGTACCAAAGTAATCCAGGGGTGGATCACTGGATAGCGGTCAAGAACATCCTGAAATACCTGAAAAGGACTAAGGATATGTTTCTCATATATGGAGGTGACAAAGAGCTCATCGTAAATGGTTACGTTGATGCAAGCTTTGACACTGATCCAGACGATTCTAAATCGCAAACCGGATACGTGTTTACATTAAACGGTGGAGCTGTTAGTTGGTGCAGTTCTAAACAAAGCGTTGTGGCGGGATCTACATGTGAAGCGGAGTACATAGCTGCTTCGGAAGCAGCAAACGAAGGAGTCTGGATGAAGGAGTTCATATCCGATCTAGGTGTCATACCTAGTGCATCGGGTCCAATGAAAATCTTTTGTGACAATACTGGTGCAATTGCCTTGGCAAAGGAATCCAGATTTCACAAGAGAACCAAGCACATCAAGAGACGCTTCAATTCCATCCGGGATCTAGTCCAGGTGGGAGACATAGAGATTTGCAAGATACATACGGATCTGAATGTAGCAGACCCGTTGACTAAGCCTCTTCCACAAGCAAAACATGATCAGCACCAAAGCTCCATGGGTGTTAGAATCACTACTGTGTAATCTAGATTATTGACTCTAGTGCAAGTGGGAGACTGAAGGAAATATGCCCTAGAGGCAATAATAATGTTATTATTTTATTTCCTTATATCATGATAAATGTTTATTATTCATGCTAGAATTGTATTATCCGGAAACATAATACTTGTGTGAATACATAGACAAACCAAACGTCACTAGTATGCCTCTACTTGACTAGCTCGTTAATCGAAGATGGTTATGTTTCCTAACCATAGACATGTGTTGTCATTTGATTAATGGGATCGCATCATTAGGAGAATGATGTGATTGACATGACCCATTCCATTAGGTTAGTACCCGATCGTTTAGTATGTTGCTACTGCTTTCTTCATGACTTATACATGTTCCTATGACTATGAGATTATGCAACTCCCGTTTACCGGAGGAACACTTTGTGTGCTACCAAATGTCACAACGTAACTGGGTGATTATAAAGGAGCTCTACAGGTGTCTCCAAAGGTGAATGTTGGGTTGGCGTATTTCGAGATTACGATTTGTCACTCTGATTGTCGGAGAGGTATCTCTGGGCCCTCTCGGTAATGCACATCACATAAGCCTTGCAAGCATTACAACTAATGAGTTAGTTGCAAGATAATGTATTACGAAACGAGTAAAGAGACTTGCCGGTAACGAGATTGAACTAGGTATTGAGATACCGACGATCGAATCTCGGGCAAGTAACATACCGATGACGAAGGGAACAACGTATGTTGTTATGCGGTCTGACCGATAAAGATCTTCGTAGAATATTTAGGAGCCAATATGAGCATCTAGGTTCTGCTATTGGTTATTGACTGGAGACATGTCTCGGTCATGTCTGCATTGTTCTCGAACCCGTAGGGTCCGCACGCTTAAGGTTTCGATGACAGTTATATTATGAGTTTATGAGTTTTGATGTACCGAAGTTAGTTCGGAGTCCCGAATGTGATCACGGACATGACGAGGAGTCTCGAAATGGTCGAGACATAAAGATCGATATATTGGAAGCCTATATTTGGATATCGGAATCATTCCGGGTGAAATCGGGATTTTACCGGAGTACCGGGGGGTTACCGGAACCCCCCGGGGGTTATTGGGCCTACATGGGCCCTAAGGGAGAAGAGGAAAGGAGACAAGAGGTGGCCGCGCGCCCCTCCCCTCCCTAGTCCTAATAGGACAAGGAGAGGGGGGCGGCGCCCCCCCTTTCCTTTCCCTCTTCCTCCTCTTTCCCACTTCTCCTTCTCCAACTAGGAAAGAAGGGAGTCCTACTCCCGGTGGGAGTAGGACCCCCCCCCCCCCCCGTTGGCGCGCCCTCCTTGGCCGGCCGCCCCCTCCCCTTGGCTCCTTTATATACGGGGGCAGGGGGCACCCTAGAACACACAAGTTGATCTTCGTGATCATTCCTTAGCCGTGTGCGGTGCCCCCTCCACCATATTCCACCTCGGTCATATTGTAGCGGTGCTTAGGCGAAGCCCTGTGATGGTTGAACATCAAGATCGTCACCACGCCGTCGTGCTGACGGAACTCCTCCCCGAAGCTTTGCTGGATCGGAGCCCGGGGAACGTCATCGAGCTGAACGTGTGCCAAGAACTCGAAGGTGCCGGAGTAACGGTGCTTGGATCGGTTGGATCGGGAAGACGTACGACTACTTCCTCTATGTTGCGTCAACGCTTCCGCTTCGGTCTACGAGGGTACATAGACAACACTCTCCCCTCTCGTTGCTATGCATCACCATGATCTTGCGTGTGCGTAGGAATTTTTTTGAAATTACTACGTTCCCCAACAGCAGCCTCACATCGCAGCCGAACCAGTGAACCCTTGTACTCCTCTTCGCATGGGCATCCACTGCTGCGTCTTCCCCGGCTCCGAGTCGTCCCCTTCCTAGTCCTCGCCATCGTCCACCGCCGTGGTGCTCTCGGTGCGGCGTGGTCAACGTGGTCAAGGAACAACTTCCTCGGACATGGACTGTACGTGGAGAGGCTGACAGCTGGGTCCATGACTGCAGCAAGGAAGTGCCTCCTTATTACGTGCAAAATAATGATTCCTCCACCTGACAGCAGGGACCCACCGGACGGGCCACCGTATTTCGCAAAAAAATGTTTCCCCCTGACTGCTGGGACCCACCAGCTACATCTTCGCATGCAAGGAAGTGCGTCCGGGCAAAAAAAACGATTTGGCCCCCTGACTGTTGGGACCCACCAGCTACATCTTCGCACGCAAGGAAGTGCATCCGGGCAAAAAAAATTCACCCCTGACTGCTGGGACCCACCAGCTACATCTGCGCACGCAAGGAAGTGCCTGACAGTCGGGACCCACCTGGTCGAAGCGTACGTAGCGTTGTCATTCTGGTAGCGAACGTGTATGTACATATATACTGGTGGATGTAGAGGTGCGCATGTGTCATAGTAGAGGTGTGCATGTAGCGTGTACATGTACGTACAACGGCCAGGGTGCAAGAAAGAAAATATGGCCACGTATGTGTACATACAGGCGGGGTCTCGAACGCCTACTCGCGCATACGTACGGCTAGGGCTCATGTACATGGCTGGGTCGGAACGGAGAAACAGCATCGTCTTCGTGTTCACGGGGAGGCAACATAATGCGTCGTGTTCATGGGGAGGCAACGGAATGCGCCGTGTTCATCGAGAGGCAACGGAACGCCTGGGAGCCAACCGGCTGGGTCGGAACGGAATGCGTGGTCGTGTTCATCGGGAGGGCTTGGACAAAACAAGCGATGGAAACGAGGCCTGGCGTACCGTAGAACGGAGGAAACGGCCTTGTGTTCGACCGGCCATGTTTGAAACGAGATCCTATTCATCGGAAGGTGTCTGGGGTACCGCAAAACGGACGAAACAGACCTCCTATGGTCGAAACGGGGGTCCTGTTGATCGGGAGAGGTGTGGCGTACCGCAAAATGGACGAAACGGACCTCCTATGGTCGAAACAGGGGTCCTATTGATCGGGAGGGGTGTGGCGTACTGCAAAACTGATGAAACTGACCTCCTACGGTCGAAACGGGGGTCCTGTTCATCGGGAGGGGTGTGGCGTACCGCAAGATGGGACTCCACGGGATACTGTTCATCTCCACCGTCGACCTCCTCCAGCCTCCACGGGCTCCTGTTCATCCAGCCTCCACCGCGCGCTACTCCACCGGCTACTGTTAAACCACCCCTCCATGGGCACCCCTCCACCGTCTACTGTTCATCTAGCCCTCCACACCACGGGGTCCTATTCAACCACCCCTCCACGGGCACCCCTCCACCGTCTACTGTTCATCCAGCCCTCCACACCACGGGGTCCTGTTCATCCAGAGGCAACGCCACCGCTCACTGTTCATCCACCCCCCTGCAACGCTCACTGTTCATCCAATCGTTCGGCTTCAGTTAGCAGCAGTAGCGAAGGAATCGCTCGATCGGGTTCAGTTAATAGCCATTGATCGATCACTCGGGTTCAGTAACGCGTAGCTTGCAGTGCAATCTCCCGGGTTCAGTTAGAGCCCAACGCCTCGCTCGGGTTCAATTAGAGCCAATGCCTCGCACACACGCGCGTATGTGTATGAGAGAAACGCGCATCGCTCGGCCCCCGACCTCCCACCGTAACCGGGAACTCCCCGAAATTTTCCTCCCCCTCGCTTCTACCATGGTTTTTCCGTCATGGCCGGCCCAAAGAATGTCATGCAGCTGCATCTCCGGCCCGCCCAGGACGAAAAGCCCATTTTCTGTTATGATTTTTTGTCATAGAAGTAGGAGCCCACCACATCTATGATGATACCGGGTTTTGTCACAATTATCGTCATAGAAGTGTCATATGTATGACAGAAAAAATTTCGTTTGGCCCCAAATGTCACGGATGTGTCTTTTTTTGTAGTGTAGGGAGAGGGGAGTCAGCCCACAAGGGGTAGCCGCGCTCACTCCCTATAGGGAGTCCGAATTGGACTAGGGAGGGGGGCGTGCCCCCCCTTTCCTTCTCCTCTTCCTCTTCCTTCCCTCTTTCCCCCGTCCGGAAAAGGAAAGGGAGTCCAACTAGGATTGGGAGTCCTAGTTGGACTCCCCCCTTTGGCGTGCCCCCTAGGACGACCGCCTCCTCCCCTCCTCCTTTATATACAGGGGCAGGGGGCACCCCAAAGGCACAACAATTGTTCCTTAGCCGTGTTCGGTGCCCCCCTTCACAGTTTACCACCTCAGTCATATTATCGTAGTGCTTATAGGCGAAGCCCTGTGTGGATCACATCACCAACACCGTCGCCATGCTGTCGTGGTGACGGAACTCTCCCTCGACCCTCTACTGGATCAAGAGCCCGAGGGACGTCATCGTGATGAACATGTGCTGAACACGGAGGTGCCGTACGTTCGGTACTTGGATCATTTGGATCATGAAAACGTTTGATTACATCAACCGTGTTACATAACACTTCTGCTTTCGGTCTATGAGGGTATGTGGACACACTCTCCCCTCTCGTTGCTATGCATCTCCTATATGGATCTTGCGTGATCGTAGGATTTTTTCTGAATTACTACGTTCCCTAATAGTGGCATCCGAGCCAGGTCTATGCGTAGATGATATATGCATGCGTAGAACACAATGAGTTGTGGGCGATAATAGTCATACTGCTTACCACCAACATCTTACTTTGATTCGGCGGTATTGTTGGATGAAGCGGCCCGAACCGACATTACACGACCGCGTTCATGAGACTAGTTCTACCGACGTGCTTCGCACATAGGTGGCTAGCGGGTGTCTATTTCTCCAACTTTAGTTGAATCGAGTTTGACTACGGTCGGTCCTTGTTGAAGGTTAAAACAACACACTTGACGAAAAATCGTTGTGGTTTTGATGCGTAGGTAAGAACGGTTCTTGCTAGAAGCCCGTAGCAGCCACGTAAAACTTGCGACAACAAAGTAGAGGATGTCTAACTTGTTTTTGCAGGGCATGTTGTGATGTGATATGGTCAAGACGTGATGAGATATAAATTGTTGTATGAGATGATCATGTTTTGTAAAAGTTATTGGCAACTGGCAGGAGCCTTATGGTTGTCGCTTTATTGTATGAAATGCAATCGCCATGTAATTGCTTTACTTTATCACTAAGCGGTAGCGATAGTCCTGGAAGCAATAGTTGGCGACACGACAACGATGCTACAATGGAGATCATGACGGTGCTTTGGACATGGAGATCAAAGGCACACGATGATGATGGCCATATCATGTCACATATTTTGATTGCATGTGATGTTTATCCTTTATGCATCTTATTTTGCTCAGTACGGCGGTAGCATTATAAGATGATCCCTCACTAAATTTCAAGGTATAAGTGTTCTCCCTGAGTATGCACGATTGCTACAGTTCGTCGTGCCGAGACACCACGTGATGATCGGGTGTGATAAGCTCTACGTTCACATACAATGGGTGCAAGCCAGTTTTGCACATGCAGAATACTCGGTTTAAACTTGACGAGCCTGGCATATGCAGATATGGCCTCGGAACACTGAGACCAAAAGGTCGAACGTGAATCATATAGTAGATATGATCAACATAGAGATGTTCACCATCGAAAACTACTCCATCTCACATGATGATCGGACATGGTTTAGTTGATATGGATCACGTGATCATTTAGATGACTAGAGGGATGTCTATCTAAGTGGGAGTTCTTAAGTAATATGATTAATTGAACTTTAATTTATCATGAACTTAGTACCTGATAGTTTTTGCATGTCTATGTTGTTGTAGATCAATGGCCCGTGCTACCGTTCCCTTGAATTTTAATGCGTTCCTAGAGAAAGCTAAGTTGAAATATGATGGTAGCAACTACACGGACTGGGTCCGCAACTTGAGGGTTATCCTCATTGCTGCCCAGAAGAATTACGTCCTAGAAGCACCGCTAGGTGCAAGACCCGCTGCAGGAGCAACTCCGAACGTTATGAACGTCTGGTAGAGCAAAGCTGATGACTACTCGATAATTCAGTGTGCCATGCTTTACGGCTTAGAATTGGGACTTCAAATACATTTTGAACATCATGGGGCATATGAGATGTTCTAGGAGTTGAAGTTAATATTTCAAGCAAACGCCCGAGTTGAGAGATATGAAGTCTCCAACAAGTTCTATAACTGCTAAATGGAGGAGAATAGTTCTATCAGTGAACACATACTCAGAATGTCTGGGTACCACAACCACTTGACTCTGCTGGGAGTTAATCTTCCTGATGATAGTGTCATTGACAGAGTTCTTCAATCAGTACCACCAAGCTATAAAGGCTTCTTGATGAACTATAATATGCAAGGGATGGAAAAGACAATTCCCGAGCTCTTCACAATGCTAAAGGCTACGGAGGTAGGAATCAAGAAGGAGCATCAAGTGTTGATGTTTAACAAGACCCCTAGTTTCAAGAAAAAGGGTAGAGGGAAGAAGGGGAACTTCAAGAAGAACATCAAGCAAGTTGCTGCGCAAGGGAAGAAAGCCAAATCTGGACCTAAGCCTGAGACTGAGTGCTTCTACTGCAAAGGGACTGGTCACTGGAAGCGGAACTGCCCCAAGTATTTGGCGGATAAGAAGGATGGCAAAGTGAAAGGTATATTTTATACACATGTTATTGATGTATACCTTACTAATGCTCGTAGTAGTGCCTGGGTATTTGATACTGGTTATGTTGCTCATATTTGCAACTCGAAACAGGGGCTACAGATTAAACGAAGATTGGCTAAGGACGAGGTGACGATGCGCGTGGGAAATGGTTCCAAGGTCAATGTGATCGCCATCGGCACGCTACCTCTACATCTACTGTCGGGATTAGTTTTAGACCTAAATAATTGTTATTTGGTGCCAGCGTTAAGCATGAACATTATATCTGGATCTTGTTTAATGTGAGACGGTTATTCATTTAAATCAGAGAATTATGGTTGTTCTATTTATATGAGTAATATATTTTATGTTCATGGACCCTTGATGAGTGGTGTATTTTTGTTGAATCTCGATAGTAGTGATACACATATTCATAATATTGAAGCCAAAAGATGCAAGGTTAATGATGATAGTGCAACTTATTTGTGGCACCGCCGTTTAGGTCATATTGGTGTAAAGCGCATGAAGAAACTCCATGCTTTTGGAATCACTTGATTATAAATCACTTGATGCTTGCGAACCATGCCTCATGGGCAAGATGACTAAAACTCCGCTCTCCAGAACAATGGAGCGAGCAACTGACTTATTGGAATTAATACATACTGATGTATGCGGTCCAATGAGTGTTGAGGCTCGTGGCGGGTATTGTTATTTTCTGAACTTCATAGATGATTTGAGCAGATATGGGTATATCTACTTAATGAAACACAAGTCTAAAACATTTGAAAAGTTCAAAGAATTTCAGAGTGAAGTGGAAAATCATCGTAACAAGAAAATAAAGTTTCTACAATCTGATCATGGAGGTGAATATTTGAGTTATGAGTTTGGTCTTCATTTGAAACAATGTGGAATAGTCTCACAACTCACGCCACCTGGAACACCACAGCGTAATGGTGTGTCCAAATGTTGTAACCGTACTTTATTAGATATGGTGCGATCTATGATGTCTCTTACCGATTTACTGCTATCGTTTTGGGGTTATGCTTTAGAGTTGGCTCCATTCACGTTAAATAGGGCACCATCTAAATCCGTTGAGACAACACCATATGAACTGTGGTTTAGCAAGAAACCTAAGCTGTCATTTCTTAAAGTTTGGTGCTGTGATGCTTATGTGAAAAAGCTTCAACCTGATAAGCTCGAACCCAAATCAGAGAAATGTGTCTTCATAGGATAACCAAAGGAGGTTGCTGGGTACACCTTCTATCACAGATCCGAAGGCAAGATATCCGTTGCTAAGAATGTATCCTTTCTAGAGAAGGAGTTTCTCTTGAAAGAAGTGAGTGGGAGGAAAGTAGAACTTGATGAGGTAATTGTACCTTCTCCCAAATTGTAAAGTAGTTCATCACAGAAATCAGTTCCAGTGATTCCTACACCAATTAGTGAGGAAGCTAATGATGATGATCATGAAACTTCAGATCAAGTTACTACCGAAACTTGTAGGTCAACCAGAGTACGATCCACACCAGAGTGGTATAGTAATCCTGTTATGGAGGTCATGTTACTTGACCATGATGAACCTATGAACTATGAGGAAGCGATGATGAGCCCAGATTCCGCGAAATGGCTTGAGGCCATGAAATCTGAGATGGGATCCATGTATGAGAATAAAGTGTGGACTTTGGTTGACTTGCACGATGATCGGCAAGCCATAGAGAATTAATGGATCTTCAAGAAGAAGACTGACGCTGACGGTAATGTTAATATCTACAAAGCTCGACTTGTTGCGAAAGGTTTTCGACAAGTTCAAGGAGTTGACTATGATGAGAGCATCTCACCCGTAGCGATACTTAAGTTTGTCCGAATCATGTTAACAATTACCGCACTTTATGATTATGAAATTTGGCAAATGGATGTCAAAATTGCATTCCTTAATGGATATCTTAAAGAAGAGTTGTATATGATGCAACCAGAAGGTTTTGTCGATCCTAAAGGTGCTAACAAAGTGTGCAAGCTCCAGCGATCCATTTATGGACTGGTGCAAGCCTCTCGGAGTTGGAATATACGCTTTGATAGTGTGATCGAAGCATATGGTTTTATACAGACTTTTGGAGAAGCCTGTATTTACAAGAAAGTGAGTGGGAGCTCTATAGCATTTCTAATATTACATGTGGATGACATATTGTTGATTGGAAATAATACAAAATTTCCGGATAGCATAAAAGGATACTTGAATAAGAATTTTTCAATGAAAGACCTCGATGAAGCTGCTTATATATTGGGCATCAAGATCTATAGAGATAGATCAAGATGCTTAATTGGACTTTCACAAAGCACATACCTTGATAAGGTTTTGAAGAAGTTCAAAATGGATCAGTCAAAGAAATGGTTCTTGCCTGTGTTACAAGGTGTGAAGTTGAGTCAGACTCAATGCCCGACCACTGCAGAAGATAGAGAGAAAGTGAAAGTCACTCCCTATGCCTCGGTCATAGGTTCTATCATGTATGCAATGTTGTGTACCAGACCTGATGTGTGCCTTGCTATAAGTTTAGCAGGCAGGTACCAAAGTAATCCGGGAGTGGATCACTGGACAGCGGTCAAGAACATCCTGAAATACCTAAAAAGGATTAAGGATATGTTTCTCATTTATGGAGGTGACAAAGAGTTGTCATAAATGGTTACATCGATGCAAGCTTTGACACTGATCCGGATGACTCTAAGTCACAAACCAGATACATATTTATATTGAATGGTGGATCTGTCAGTTGGTGCAGTTCCAAGCAGAGCATCGTGGCAGGATCTACGTGTGAAGCGGAGTACATAAC
Source organism: Triticum aestivum (assembly GCF_018294505.1). NCBI lineage: Eukaryota > Viridiplantae > Streptophyta > Magnoliopsida > Poales > Poaceae > Triticum > Triticum aestivum. Next base: position 194,581,380 of record NC_057812.1, on the reverse strand, counting down.
TGCTTCGGAAGCAGCAAATGAAGGAGTCTGGATGAAGGAGTTCATATCCGATCTTGGTGTAATACCTAGTGCGTCGGGTCCAATGAAAATCTTTTGTGACAATACTAGAGCAATAGCCTTAGCGAAGGAATCCAGCTTTCATAAGAGAACCAAACACATCAGGAGACGCTTCAATTCCATGCACGATCAAGTCAAGGAGGGAGACATAGAGATTTGCAAAATACATACGGATCTGAATGTTGTAGACCCGTTGACTAAGCCTCTCTCATGAGCAAAACATGATCAACACCAAGACTCCATGGGTGTTAGAATCATTACTATGTAATATAGATTATTGACTCTAGTTCAAGTGGGAGACTGAAGGAAATATGCCCTAGAGGCAATAATAAAGTTGTTATTTATATTTCCTTATATCATGATAAATTTTTATTATTCATGCTGGAATTTTATTAACCGGAGACTTAGTACATGTATGAATACATAGACAAACAGAGTGTCCCTAGTGTGCCTCTACTTGACTAGCTTGTTAATCAAAGATGGTTAAGTTTCCTGACCATAGACATGTGTTGTCATTTGCTGAATGGGATCACATCATTAGAGAATGATGTGATGGACAAGACCCATCCGTTAGCTTAGCATTATGATCATCTAGTTTTATTGCTATTGCTTTCTTCATGGCTTATACATATTCCTCTGACTTTGAGATTATGAAACTCCCGAATACCGGAGGAACACCTTGTGTGCTATCAAACGTCACAACATAACTGGGTGATTATTAAGATGCTCTATAAGTGTCTCTGAAGGTGTTTGTTGAGTTGGCATAGATCGAGATTAGGATTTGTCACTCCGTGTATCGGAGAGGTATCTCTGGGCCCTCTCACTAATGCACATCGCTATAAGCCTTGCATGCAATGTGACTAATGAGTTAGTTACGGGATGATGCATTATGGAAGGAGTAAATAAACTTGCCGGTAACGAGATTGAACTAGGTATAATGATGTCGACGATCGAATCTCAGGCAAGTAACATACCAATGACAAAGGGAATAACGTATGTTGTTATGCGGTTTGACCAATAAAGATCTTCATAGAATATGTAGGAGCCAATATGAGCATCCAGGTTCTGCTATTGGTTATTAACCAGAGATATGTCTCGGTCATGTATACATAGTTCTCGAACCCGTAGGGTCCGCACGCTTAACGTTCGATGATGATTTGTATTATGAGTTATGTGTTTTGGTGACTGAAGTTTGTTCTGAGTCCCAGATGAGATCACGAACATGACGAGGAGTTTCGGAATGGTCGAGAGGTAAAGATTGACATATTGGAAGGTTGTATTTGGACATCAGAATGGTTCTGAGTGATTCGGGGATTTTTGCGGAATACCCACGGGTTACCGGAACCCCCTGGGGGAATATTGGGCCTACATGGGCCATAGGGGAGAGGGGAGGCAGCCCACAAGGGGTAGCCGTGCCCCTCCCTATAGGGAGTCCGAATTGGACTAGGGAGGGGGTGTGCCCCTGTCGGTGTCAAAACCGGCGGATCTCGGGTAGGGGGTCCCGAACTGTGCGTGGTAACAGGAGACACGATGTTTACCCAAGTTCGGGCCCTCTCTATGGAGGTAATACCCTACTTCCTGCTTGATTGATCTTGATGAATATTTGTATTACAAGAGTTGATCTACCTCGAGATCATAATGGCTAAAACCTTAAAAGTCTATTCTATATGATTATGATTGTCTCCACGGACTAAACCCTCCAGTTTGTATAGACACCAGAGGGGACTAGGGTTATACAAAGTCGGTTACAGAGAAAGGAATCTTCATATACGAACACCAAACTTGCCATCCGCACCAAGGAGAGTCCCATTCGAACACGGGTGAGAGTCTTCGGTCTTGTATCTTCATAGCCCATTAGTCCGGCCCACGTCCAACAGGCCGGATGCCCGAGGACCCCTTACTCCAGGACTCCCTCAGTAGCCATTGAACCAGACTTCAATGTTGAGGTGTCCGGCGCGCTGATTGTCTTCGGCATTGCAAGGCGGGTTCCTCCTCCGAATACTCCAACACAGTCTTCGAACACAACAAACGTGTCCGGATCTGCAAAACAAGTACCACACACCGCCACAGAGAGTATAATATTTCACGAGTCCAATCTACTAACACCTTTTTTGTAACATGACGTCACGTCCCTGCCTGATTATTATTTTGAACTGTTTTTTAGCCTATCGCTCCATGTTTGGAGACGTGGTTTTATTGGCACGTCTCGTCGAAGCAGAGATCGTGCCCCCCTATTGCGGGATTCTCATCAATACGGGCGTGGGTATCCCAACCTTTCTTTTGGCATGATTCCTTAGGAATAGGCAGTTTTTAAGGCCTAGGAGGAGTCGTTCGATATTCATCGCGTTTATAAAGGGGCTACGTCACGGCTTTCTTCTTTACGCCAATCCTTTCCTCAACCTCTCCAACCTCGAGTTCCAGCACCCAAGGTTCAATCCAATTGCCTTGAGCTTCCCAATCATGTATGGTCCTAGCCCTCAAGGCCAGTGGATGGCTTCCTCTTTCACAGAGGAGGATATTGCGTAGCTCCGAGCGGCAAGGTACCTGACCACGGAAATCCCCCACAAGCTTCCTACTCAAGGGCAGGTTATTCCTACTCCCAGATTCGGCGAGAGGGTTGTATTCATCTCCCACTTCCTCCGCGGGCTAGGGTTCGCTCTTCACCCCTTTGTTCGAGGGCTCATGTTCTATTACGGGCTAGATTTCCACGATCTAGCCCTGTACTCTTTTCTTCTCACCTCAACATTCATTGTCATGTGCGAGGCCTTTCTCCGTATTCCTCCACACTTTGGCTTATGGCTCAAGACCTTTAATATGAAGCTGAAGGTGATCGAGGGGAAACAAGCGAAGTGTGGTGGCGCCATGGTGAGCAAGCTCACCAACGCTCTTTGGCTAAAGGATTCCTTCACAGAATCTTCCAACTTATGGCACCGGGAGTGGTTTTACATCACTGAACCCCGTGGTACCAAGTGGGCAGCTACACATGCGTTCCGATCCGGCCCTCCAATTCAGCTTGCATCACGGATCAACAAGGGGGTGGACTGGGGATCAATCGACGAAGTGCAAACTCTACAGAGCCACATCCGGAGTCTCCTTGAGAAGGACACCGGTCTCATCGACGTGATTCAAGTAATGTTAGTCCGTCGGGTCCTCCCATGCCAGCGACGGCCCCTCCGTATGTGGGAGTTTAATCCGGAAGGACCATGAACCTTTCAGCACTTCTTCGGCACGACGCTCAGAGGAATGTGGAAGTTATTTTTTGGGGCACGAAAACAGTGGCCGGACACTACTGAGGACATTGGCCTTGACTGCAACCATCTGGACACCTCGGTAAGCACTTGACTCCTGAACACAGCTTAATTAAATATCCCATGATAAGATACCAAGAAAACCATCTTTTTCCAGGGCTAGACGAACAAGGCAGAGCGAATTAGATGTTCGGCCCCTCTTCCCGAAGACTTAGCTAGTCTTGTGCTAACAAGGATGCTGGTCCCGGCACCATTCCAAGTGCCGGTGAAAGAGGACAATGAGGAGAGCAGGAAGGCCAAAGGTGGCCTCCATTCCGAAGGTACAACAAACACTGTGTTCAGGGAGATTAAGGTTCCCTCTTCCGAAGATAAAAGAGAAGGAGAAGCTGACATCCTTTCTCCCCATGGTAAGAAAAGGGACGCCTCCGAATGTTGGGAGGTAAAGGCTCCTAGGCGAGGTAAGACACTCCTATCAGGTGATTCGGGCTTGGAAGACGACATTGTCACACAGTCCCTCCATAAGGACGAGCCTTTAGTCGAATCGTAAGTGAAAAAGGGTGTTTTAAACATATCTCGTTCCTTTTCCTGTCACAAGGGTAATATTTAGAATGCATGTTTTGTAGTCCGGTACGCAGTCTTCCTCAATAATCCTCTTCGGGGGATCTTCTTCCGGAGATGATGGAAAGCAAGACGCCTCCGCAGGATTCCTCGCCCAATAGGGCGGACGACTTCGAGGTGTCATCCCGGAGGATCTCTCCTGATCAATAAATGGTGCAAAGGATAATAAAGACAATGCCCCAAGGTGAAACATCGGTCACCCAGGGTCCGGGGTATGCGATCCCTACGGAGACCAATAGCAAAGGCCCTGGACTATCCAGTGTGCAGCCAGAGACAACTCTAGGGTCTGGAAAACATATCCCTTCAAAGGGAGTCCGTACCCCCGCAGCCGCTACCCGGGATCCGGAGGCGCCGGATACACTGATGGATATGTTACGATATTCGTCCGAATCAGAGGAACATTGTACCTTGATGGGTACGGTGGTTGAGAGGATTATGTCCGCGAAAAGTGGATTGAATGAAGCTTTCACGAGCCTACTAAGAGGCTTTGAGGTATGTAATGTAATATTTTCGATTGTGCTCTATACGTAAAATGCACCTGTGTATAGATAGTAGCCCCTGAGACTCTGGTTGACGTCACAAGGGAGGCAATCAGAGGATAGAAAAAGATATGCTCAGGAAAAAATCTAATTAATTGGAATACATGCTGTTACATCCACGACGACCGCCGACGCTACAGAGGTTGCAGGTCTAGAGCAGAAACTTGATGTGGCGAATGATGACATCATGCTTATTAATAGGCGGCTCGACAAGGCGCAAGGTTTGTTTCGAGGTAGTTAGTGTATGTATGTATAATAACATGAGAACGAAGCTAAGAATTATACACCGAGACATGCATAACTGTAGATAGTGCTGCCCTGGTGGAGGCCCTTCGAGCTGAACTTGCCGAGCCAAGGAGCCGAATGAGTAATGTGGCTACCAAAAAGGAAGCTGATGAGTTACAAGCCGAACAGGCTGCTCGATGCCTGTGCAAGGAGAGAATGTCTACCACAGCTCATGAACTGAAGGAAGCCACTATCCGATGCGAGTTCCTCGAGAGGGATAACAAAGCCAAAATGGCCGATGTCGGTGTCAAAACCGGCGGATCTCGGGTAGGGGGTCCCGAACTATGCATCTAGGCCGGATGGTAACAGGAGGCAAGGGACACGAAGTTTTACCCAGGTTTGGGCCCTCTCGATGGAGGTAAAACCCTATGTCCTGCTTGATTAATATTGATGATATGGGTAGTACAAGAGTAGATCTACCACGAGATCGGAGAGGATAAGCCCTAGAAGCTAGCCTATGGTATGATTGTTGTTGTGTATGTTGTCCTACGGACCTAAACCCTCCGGTTTATATAGACACCGGAGAGGGTTAGGGTTACACAAAGTCGGTTACAATGGTAGGAGATCTGCATATCCGTATCGCCAAGCTTGCCTTCCACGCCAAGGAAAGTCCCTTCCGGACACGGGACGAAGTCTTCAATCTTGTATCTTCATAGTCCAGGAGTCCGGCTGAAGGTATAGTCCGGCCATCCGGACACCCCCTAATCCAGGACTCCCTCAGTAGCCCCTGAACCAGGCTTCAATGACGACGAGTCCGGCGCGCAGATTGTCTTCGGCATTGCAAGGCGGGTTCCTCCTCCAAGTACTTCATAGAAGATTTTGAACACAAAGATAGTGTCCGGCTCTGCAAAATAAGTTTCCACATATTGCCATAGAGAGAATAATATTTACACAAATCTAATCTGCTGACGTATTCCGTAGTGTGACACACCACGGCCAAGCCTTTATCCGAGTCGTTTCATTATCCCACCTCAGCGCGTCATGCGAGGCGGTTTCCTTGGCACGTCTTGTTAAAGCAGAGATCGTGTCCCCTTATTCCGGGATTCTCATCAATACGGGCGTGGGTAACCCAACCGCTTCTAGGACTCCTAGATTATAGGCAAGTCCAAACGGACACGGAGAGGACGCTTGATATTCACCCTCTTTATAAAGGGACAAGGCTTTTATTTTTCCCTCCCGTGCTCAATCGAATCCTTCCCCCACCTCAAGCTCAAGCGCCCAAAGTTCAGGTCAGGTGCTCCGAACCTTCAGTCATGTCCGGATCTAGCCTTCAAGGCCGATGGGTGCCTTCCTCCGTCACGGAAGAAGACATCAAAAAGTTGAGGGAGGCCAGATATCTGACCGCCGAGATTTTGCATCGGCTGCCTCCCCGAGGGCAGGCCGTCCCCACCCCCGAACCCAACGAGAACGTCGTGTTCGTCTCCCACTTCCTCCGAGGTCTAGGCCTTGCTCTGGATCCTTTCGTCAGGGGTTTGATGTTTTACTACGGGCTAGACTTCCATGATCTAGCTCCGGACTCCTTTCTTCATATCACGACATTTATTGTCGTGTGCGAGGCCTTCCTCCGGGTTACCCCTCACTTTGGCCTATGGCTCAAGACCTTTGAAGTGAAGCCGAAGATGATCGAGGGGCAACATGCAGCGTGTGGAGGTGCCTCAATACGCAAGATGACGGGAGCTCCGTGGCCCAAAGGTTCCATCCCAGAGGTGTCTGAATTGTGGCAACAGGAGTGGTTCTACATCACGGCTCCTAGAAGTGCCAAGTGGGCGGCCCCCCTGTTTTCCGCTCGGGCCCTCCACCACAGCTGATGTCATGGATCAGCAGAGGTCTGAGCTGGGGTCCAGCCAAGGACGTGCCTATACTGCAAAGCCGCATTCGAGATCTCTTCAATGGAGATTTCAGTTTGGTTGCGGTAATACAAGTTATGCTGGTTCGTCAAGTCCAGCCTTGCAAACGCCGGCCTCTTCGCCTGTGGGAGTTCAATCCCGAGGGACCGCGTGTCATTCAAAATTTTCTCGGCCTGACGCACGAGGAGATGTACAAGTCATTCTTCGGACCTCAGGTGGAGTGTCCGGAAATCACCGAGGACGTGGGCCTGAGTAGTAACCGCGCCGCCGAACAGGTAAGGCATCTTCCGGCCGAACATACTATCTCTCCTTTGTTACGAAGTTATTTCTGAGAGTTCGCTTTTTGACCAGGACTGGCTAACAAAGGCGAAGTTGATTCGGTGTTCGGCCCCCCTCCCTGAGGGTTTGGAAAATCCGGTATTGGAAAAGATGCTCCAGACCGCACCTTGCCCGGAGCCCTTGAAGGAAGATACTGTGGAGGATAATGCGGGCGGACGCGGGCCCCCAACGCTGCCCATTCTAGCCGAGGGAGCGAGCGTCTCCATGAAGGAAGACGACCAGAAGAGGAAAAGGACTGCGCCCGGGGATTCGGAAGCCGAAGCTTCCAAACGGGAGAAGAAGTCTCCCACAGAGGGTCCTACCTTGGGGGCGCTGTTGCCGCACAAAGTCCGCGGGGGGATCAATTCTCCCGCGAGTCGTAAGTGACCCGAAATACTTTAATAGTACAGATATGCCATCTTTTTCTTCTGAGAAAATAACCACCGCATATATTTTTGCAGTTCGGGCCTTAGCCCCTCTCAAATGAGCTCGTCTTCGGGGGATCTTCTTCCAGAGATGATGGAGAGCGAAACGCCTCCTCCGGACTCCTCCGCTCCGGAAGCGGGCGACCCTGAAGTGTCGTCGCGGAGGGCCTCTCCGAGTCCGGTGAGACCGGAAGATAATCCCATTGACCCCCGAAGCTCCCAGTGTCCGGCTCCCGAAGAGAGCAGACAAAAGAGTCCGGCACCGTATAGTGTGCGATCGGATGTTCTGAGGGAGTTGGTGGGGCGAGCGGCCATCTCAGATGAACACCGTGTGCTGATGAATACGGTGATGGAGAGAATATCGTCCGCCGAAAGCGGATTGCATGAAGCTTTTATGAGTCTACTGACAGGCTTTGAGGTACGTAAAAGAATGTATGATAGTCCTGCACATGCTAGGTGTGCCCTGTGTAGATAGTAGCCCCTGAGACTCTGGTTGTCGTCGGAAACGACGGCGAACAGAGGATCATATTCCCAGGTAATAACCATACTGCCTCTATGTGCAGGTGATGGAAGCTCCGGTGGCTAGCCGGACTAGCGAATTTGCCCATTTAGAACGGCAGTTGGATGCGGCAGACGCCGACATCGAGCTTGTTAACAAAAGGCTTGACGAGGCACAGGGTAAGTGTCATTATCTGGTAAAGGCCACATAGGAAGAGCAGCATGATGCCAGTATCTTTAATATGTTGTGACTGCAGATGGAGCTGCCACTGTTGAAGCCTTGCGGGCAGAACTTGCCCGAGCCAAGGAACAAGCGAGGTTGGGTAATGCGGCTGCTTTGAAGGCGGCCGAAGAGTTGCAAGCCGAGAAGGCCGCGCATGGCGAGAGCCGAGACAAGATGGCCAAGATGGCCATAGAATTAAAAGCCGCCGCCGACCGTTGCCGGGTTCTTGAAAAGGAAAACCAAGCGAAGGCATCGGACCTTGAGAAGGCTGCTGCGACGAAAAAGGACCTCCGCTCTGCTATGAGGGCAAAGAAGGAGGAGCTGCGGGAAGCCGGGGATATTGTAGCTGGGAAATCCTTTATGTTGCGGAGGAAGTTCGGAGATCCACGGTATGCCCCTCTGGATCGGCTGTGGAGTTCGGAGGATGTATATATGGATTTGGCGGCGAGCGCTGCCGATGCGGCCAAGTATTTCCAGGGTCAGACGGACCGTGAAGTAGACCAGCTGTTTTGGAGACAATTCCATTCTCCCGAGCGTCCGCTTTCATTGACTGACCAATTAGCCGAATGGGCCGAACTAAATAGGTTGTCCGGACTTTCCATGAGGTCTGTTGTGGATCAGCTATGGCCGGAAAGGTCAAAACCGAACAGCTATTTCAGCTTGGTGCAGCAGTTCCTTGACGTGGTGCCGCGCATTAATGCGATGAAGAGGTCGGCGTGCATAGAGGGCGCACGGATGGCCTTTGCCCGTGTTAAAGCATACTGGGCGGAGATGGATGCTACCACTGTTGCAGCGCGGGATTCGGCCATAGGTCGAAGGGCTGCTGAGCACTACTTTGAAGAAGTTCTTGAGGGTGCTCGTTTGATAGAGACCCAGTGCTCAAAAAATATTATGTTTGAGTGATATGTAATCTCATTGTAAGCGAAATGCTTTTATAAATTTTTATAAGGCTATTTTTATACTTTTGCCTGAAAGTAATATGATGCCTCCTGGGCGGCCGTTTATGTATACACGTGTATAACCTGAAAGATTGCAGCCGTCGGCTTCAACCCTCACGCATATAATGCGGAGGTGCTCGCAAAAACACGCGTTCACACTTAACCCAACGTCTTGGTCCTATTAAGGAGGTGATAGCGGAGCGAGCGAGGCAACCGGACTATAATGCTTTAGCACTTTCACTTAGCCATAGGAGTTTGACAGTGGGGCTACTAGATAGCCCCTGGTGGCTCCGCACTCTCCCGATCTCGGGGTGCGTACATGCCTGGCCGGAAAACGGCCCTTCGTTAAGGCGGAGGAATTCTAACATTCCCACAGGTCATCGAGTGGTTGACCAGTCTCACGCTATATCATGACAGTCAGTTTTCGGCTTTCTCTACTGAGGTGCTCGTCCGGATGAACCAGGGCACAATCGCAGTAGTTCTCCTGGTGCTACCTTAGCCGGTAAAGCGGAACGTAAGGCACCAAAACACAGGAGCCGGGCAAACCCAACATTTGACCAAAGACAATGATTCGGAGCTGATGCATATAGGGCCAAACTCGCGACGCCGAACACTCCCTAAGGTATTCGGTCTTTGTGGTATAAACCGGGCCTAAATAATGGCCTTTGTAAGAAGCCCCTTGTGTCCAGGTACGTGCATTGTTCTGGCGTGGCCACATGCCAAGACGTCAGCATCCTTCTCAACGGTGGATATGTATCAACAAGAGACAGTAAAAAAGGTTTACGCAGGGTCTTAATCTAAAAAGAATCCTTGGAGCGGGTCCCTGCTGCACGTCTGCGCCTGTGTCTCCGTTGTGCCGTATCCTGGACGGGTGTAGCACGATGATCGTCTGTAAAAGAGAGGAATTTAGGTGAAAAAGTTGTCGTGCAAAAAGATAGTTTGTTAAAGAAACCATGTATAATTCAAGATGAGAAGAAATTGCCACTTGTCTGCGCGTGTTGAGCCCCTTGTATTGACAAATAGGGGTGTGACCATTTATTCGGTATAAGTAGCGGCGCCGGACTCGATTAGTTGTGTCTGAGGTCTTGACGACCTATTGGATGCTTTCGCTGGTCCGGGCGCCTTTAGTGTGCGGCTGCCAAGGCAGCCTCACTCTCTTCGGCGCGCAGAGATCGCTTGATATTTCCGTGCACTGTAATGATGCCACGTGGACCGGGCATCTTGAGTGTGAGGGAGGCGTAGTGTGGTATTGCATTAAAGCGAGCGAAAGCTTCGCGTCCGAGCAGTGCTTGATAGCCACTTTGAAACGGAGCGATGTGGAAAGTTAAATGCTCGCGACGGAAGTTATCGGGGGAGCCGAATATAACTTGTAGTAGGAGGGAGCCCGTACAACGAGCCCCTGGGCCTGGCGTTACTCCTTTAAAGGTAGTATTGCTATGGCGAATTTGTGTTGGGTCTAACCCCATCCCGCGGATTGTATCCTGATATATTAGGTTTAGGCTACTGCCGCCGTCCATCAAGACTCGTGTGAAGTGATATCCGCCAATTACTGGGTCTAATACCAGGGCAGCCCATCCTGCGTGTCGGATACTTGCTGAGTAATCGCGATGGTCGAAAGTGATCGGTTGAGACGACCAGTGGCAGGACTTCGCGGTGACAGGCACTTGGGTATATTTTCCTGGGAGTGCCGCGTTGTTTTTTCCCTTGATCACGTGTAACACGTTTACTGTTTTGACTTCTGGTGGAAATTTCTTTTGTTCCCCCGTGTCTTGCTTGGGGGGCTCGTCCTCGTCTTCACTTGGTGTATCCTCCCCCTTGTGTACGGCGTTGAGCTTGCCGGACTGCTTGAAGACCCAACATTCTCTGTGGGTATGATTAGCAGGTTTACCAGGGGTACTATGGATCTGACATACTTGGTCCAGAATTTTGTTGAGGCTGGACAGTTCATCCCTGGTGCCTTTAGGGGGCGGCTTTTGACCTGGCCGAGAGCTTTTGAATCCGGCATTTACTGCCGTGCCCTTCGTGCTGTCTTCTTTATTCCGGCGTTTGTTATTGCTGTTGCGCCGTGATTTCCCGTTTCCATCTCTAACTTCAGATGTACTGGGGTCGCTGGTGCTGCATCTGGCTAGCCAGCTGTCCTCACCCGCGCAAAAGCGGGTCATGAGGTTTGTTAATGCGGCCATCGTTCTCGGCTTATTTTGGCCGAGGTGTCTGGCGAGCCATTCGTCACGGACGCTATGCTTGAAAGCTGCCAAGGCTTCGGCGTCCGGACAGTCGACAATCTGGTTCTTTTTAGTAAGAAACCTGTTCCAAAGCTTTCGGGCTGACTCTCCGGGCTGTTGAGTTATATAACTCAAATCATCCGCATCCGGAGGTCGGACATAAGTCCCTTGAAAATTTGCCCGAAAGGCGTCTTCGAGCTCTTCCCAACTTCCAATGGAGCTTTCGGGGAGGCCTTTGAGCCAGTGACGAGCTGGCCCTTTGAGCTTGAGGGGTAAGTACTTGATGGCGTGGAGATCATCTCCTCGAGCCATATGGATGTGAAGGATGTAGTCCTCAATCCAGACCCCAGGGTCTGTTGTTCCATCGTATGCCTCTATGTTTACGGGCTTGAATCCCTCTGGAAATTCATGGTCCAGCACCTCATCGGTGAAACATAGGGGGTGTGCGGCACCCCTGTAGCTGGGTGTACCGCGTTGTTCGGATGTTTGTTGTGTTGCATTGTATGCTGGGGCGCGCTTGCGTGGTCCATAGATGGATCTTGTTGCGCCGTCCTTTGGGTGCGAGCCCTCGCATGGGTCGCGTATTGTATTGTGAGCGGCGTTGTATGCCGCTCTGTGTTGGTAGAGGGGTCGTCTATCCGACCAGGTGGCTGCTTTGATATTTGGTTGTGGGGGGTCTGAGGCCTCCTCATCGAATTCGGGTAGCAGCTTCCGCTTTGGGTAGCTCTTGGAGGGGCGATTGTCGCCGTACCTTGCTGCAGTGTTGAGTATTTTACTCCATCTGATTTGGAGTGTGTCTTGCGCGGCCTTGAGCCTTTGCTTCTGCTTTTTAAGACTCCTCGCGGTGGCAACAAGCCTTTTACGGGCAGTCTGCTGCTCCGGGTGCCTGTCCGGCGTTATGTCGTCCGGACCATTATCCTTGATAGGATTTGTTTGTTTGGTTTGATTATCCGGATTGCCGTTGTCCGGCAGCGGTTCGCCCTGCTCCAGCGCTGGGTCTGTGTGATCGCTATTTCTGTCGAGGCGGGATTTGGGGCGGCGCTTGCGTCGCCGCTTTGACTGCTTTTCGAGGGAACAAGCCTTCGGTGCGTCCTTCCGCTCCTCGTCGTCATCTTTTGGTGCGTCCACCATGTATACGTCATATGACGAGGTGGCGTTCCAG